>NC_132889.1:1987911-2015411 GCF_030463535.1 Salminus brasiliensis | reverse complement strand
AGTTACAAGATAATGTCAATAAATTACCCAATAAAATCCTAATCCTAAACCTAATCCTACACCTAATCCTAATAATAAACCTAATCCTAAACCTAATCCTACACCTAATCCTACACCTAATCCTAATAATAAACCTAATCCTACACCTAATCCTAATAATAAACCTAATCCTAATCCTAATAATAAACCTAATCCTACACCTAATCCTAATAATAAACCTAATCCTACACCTAATCCTACACCTAATCCTAATAATAAACCTAATCCTACACCTAATCCTACACCTAATCCTAATAATAAACCTAATCCTAAACCTAATCCTACACCTAATCCTAATAATAAACCTAATCCTAATCCTACACCTAATCCTAATAATAAACCTAATCCTAATAATAAACCTAATCCTAATAATAAACCTAATCCTAAACCTAGGTTACACTCAGACAGGCTCTTTCTTTTCGCGCTTTTATTAAAATAAAATCAAACATTTTTTTGTTAAAAAACAAACACACACACACACACACACACACACACACACACGAGTAGGGCGCATTCTCAGGTTTTGCGTCCTCCTCAAAGACAGGAAGTGGGCCTAAGCTGTACCACAAAGTCCAAGAGAAGCGTCATCAGCGCACAGAAACACACACTGAGGTTTTCTCATGTTGAGAATGTGTGTGTGTGTGTGTGTGTGTGTGTGTGTGTGTGTATGTAGCTTGGTACTGCTCCTCATTACACAGTGGCGTATTCTACCTGCATTAACCCTGTGATAACTATAAACCCAGGTAGAGTAACTCCAGTAAAAACGCAGGAACGTCGCGACCTTTGAAGATCTGCAAGTTATTTCAGCAGGCCGCCGCCTACCAACGATGCAATGTAGACCAAACCCACTGCTCTCGCTGCCGTCGTCTCGAAGCGTCACGCCACAGGCTCCTTGTTTGGAAAGCATGTGGTGCGATACGGGCTTGCTTCACAGGTGAAAGGCCGTAGTTTCCTGGAACTGGAGAGCTGTCAGGGTGTCTCTGTGTTCTGCTCTGTAGTTTCAGTCTGGTTTCTCCACCATGTTCGCCTTTTTCTTCACTTCCCACTTACACTGAAGAGGCGTAGCTGGTTGGCAAAGGCAAAGAGAACTTCCAGTGCTCGGAATGAAAACTCGAAAATAGGGATGCGTTGAAGGCCTACGCTGATAGCTAAGATCTGACAGCTGTACCTGCCACATACCTACAAAATAAAGATAAAAGTATTGGGACACCTGCTCATTCAACTCAATGCTATACAAAAATAGCCCTTCTCCTGCTTTTGTTGGAGTAACTCTCAGTCTCTACTGTCCAATCTACTCGATTTTTGAGCTAAATGCTGTGAGGATTGGATTGCATTCAGCGAGAAAAGCATTAGTGAGGTCAAGACGTTGGATGATTGAACACCACCCCACCTCACCTCATCCCCAACTCCCCCTCTCATCTAAAACGTATTGGACGACTGGCCGTGCTCTCTCCAGGGGGGTAGACGGCGCTTTCTTCCCTCGTCACTGTAAAAGAGATGCTGGCCGGCACAGACGTCTGTTAGCTGGTGTGGTGGAGCTGAAGACCCGGCGCTTGGCGGCAGCTGGAAAAGAGGCAGCGACTGGCTTCACATGTATAGGAGGAGACGTGTGTGACGTGTGCCGGGAGCATAGCTAGTGCTCCGGGACCGAAATTGCCCACCCCTACCATAGAAGAACCACTTAGCAGCAACTGTAGCAGATATGTGTGTGTGTGTGTGTGTGTGTGTGTGTGTGTGTGTGTGCGTGTGTAAAGACAAGCTCAGAAAACCTGCAAACCCAGGTACTGCACATCCCCGGAGATTAAGGATGACATTCCAGAAGAAGCAGCATGTGTGTGTGTGTGTGTGTGTGTGTGTGCGTGTGTGTGTTTACAGCTTCCCAGACGTTCCACATCCGAGCATCTGTGTCTACAGCATCCAGCAAACCATCCACCCCCCCCCCCCCCACCTCACCCCAGCCCCATCAACCGTTGGACTATCTGTTGCCATGCCAACCTTAAGGAGTCAATCACGACTTTGCTGCAGCACACAGCTCTGTCCGACTCTGCCTGGCAACACCGACGGCGTCCGTCACCATTCGCTGTTCCGCCTCTTGGCCTCATCCGTGGAGAGTCAGCTCCATGACCGCCTGACGCAGCTCTCTCCGCTCCTTCTCCTGTTGTTCTTCACTACCTCTAAAGACTTCAGACCTTTAGCTCATCTGTGAGATTCCTTACGCCCTGCCACTGACATGTGTTCATGCCCCAGTCGTACGTTGTGTGTCCATAAGTTTGTGGACACCGCTTCTAATGACTGCATTCAGCTACTTTGAGTGGCATTCATTACTGATTCAATTACTGGTTATGGGAATGCACACACAGCTTGTCTAGTCCCTGTAGAGAAGTACTGCCAATAGAATAGACTCTAATAGGAGCAGATAAACATCATGAAGCTATTGGCTCCATGCTGCCTAATAATACCAGGCGTGGGCTAGAGGGGTATAAAGCCCCCCAGCATTGAGGAGCTGTGGAGCAGTGGAAGAACTGTGCTCTCTGGAATGATGGATGGTGGAGCTCCATCCTGCACTTTTTTTTTAATGGGGGGAGATGGGGATGATGAGGTGGGGTGGTGATCAATCTTCCAACATCCTGACCTCACTAATGCTTTTGTTACTCAATGCAATCAAATCCTCACAGCAATGCTGCTCCAAAATCTAGTAGAAAGTCTTCTTCCCTGGACAGAAGTTACAGTTACTCCAACAAAGTCTTTTTAACACCCTTGATTTCATAAGAAACAATGATTTATCAGGTGTCCCAATACTTTTGTCCATACAGTGTACAGTGTTCCTCTGCATGCTGAACCTCAGAAAAACGTCCTAAAGTGAAGCCATTCACACTAGCGAGGTCTTGATGGTCTTATCAGACAGCTCGGTCAAATAAGTCGATTAATAGATGCTGTTTATCTGGGTTATTCCAGCACGGGAGTTATGAACAGGTGGGTTAATATATATAATATAATTTAATCTAATAAACAAATGTAACGTAACATAAAATTATTTTATGTTACTGCTTCGGTTGTATGAGTGACAAACATTCAACAAACAATTTTCATAATAAATTAATTAATAAATAAATAATAACAAAATAAGACTAGGGTTCGAGGCGTTAACCACGGGAGGCTAAAACAACGTATTTAATTCATATAAAATATCATCATGATGGTAGGTAACGTATCCTCGAGCTGCGTATGGGCCATAATTTGTTATGCGAGACAAACTGGGCCAGCCAGAGCATCTTGACGCCTTTCACACCCCCCACCTCCTTTTAAAAGCTCCCAGCTACTTCTAACTCCATCAACCTTTCAACTGAGCAGCATTTCCGCTGAGGGGATTTTATTCCCCCTCTCCATTCACTGCCCATAACAGCCCTCAGCAACGGTCAGCTGCACTCAGACCGCCACTCCAACCTGGGTTTTCACTTCCAAATACGCGAGATATCTGATTACGGCCGTTTCCCCGAAGCTGAAGCGATAAACATACGGAATCTGATTTTCAGGTTCCAACTTGGACCACGCTTCGGTGTTCTTCGGTAAACAAGCTCAAGCTGGAAGTTGGTCCGAACACAAGCAAACCTGAACGAGCTGATGAATCTGATTTGAGCGCTACGTCCCGCCGCTCTGGCGTAACGCGGGCGCACAAGGGGACGTCCAGCGCACAGTCGGATAAACACAGTGGGCACCACGCGCAGCTCAATATGCTCAATATACAGAAATCATTGCCTCTCAGAAGTAGGGCGGGGGTCAAACGGCAGGGATAGGGTCACCCGAATCCGTGTATTTGGTGACCAACAGTGACCAACAGTCAGTCCTGGAGCTACTCTCTGTTGTCCATCATACATCCTCAAAAATGACCCAGATCAGCTGTTTTACCATAGATTCGTATATATGCACTACATGTCCAAATGTTTGTGGACACCCCTTCTAATGAATGCATTCAGCTACTGTAACCTGCAAATACACAAACACACAGCTTGTCTACTCCCTGCAAAGGAGTACCAATCGTGCCAAAAGAATAGGACTAACACGAATCTATCGGTACCGTGCCTAATGCCAGGTGTGGGGTAGACACACGCCCTCAAGTGGGGAGGTGCTGGCGAAGGGCGAAGGGCGAAGGACACGTACCGGATATACGCTTGTTGAGAACGGAGGAGCGAGTTCTGACTAACCGAGGAAAAGCGAACCTTTCGTTATTGTGTAATTAACGTGTACAGACGCATCGGAGGCATGCGAAACTGTCGCTTGGCTTGGCGGACAGATCGGTGGGCGCTAACCCTGGGCTCTCTCTGGACTCTGTCAATTAACCACACACTTCAAAGTGGCCACCCAAACATCACCAGCCAATTAGGGATTCCTGCCCGACGCTCGATCGACCCACATCAATCGGCTGCCTTTCCCAGAGGCAGCTATTCAATACGGCCTCTGTGCACGTAGAGAGAGAGAGAGGGCGAGGGAGAGAGAGAGAGTGAGGAACACAGAGGGAATGAATGAGAGAGGAAATCAGATAAACAGACTGAGAGAGAGAGAGAGAGAGAGAGAGAGAGAGAGAGAGAGACACAGAGAGAGAGAGACAGAGCAAATCTGTCCATTTTATCACATCATTTTCGGACAAAAAGCCAAACTGTTGAGAAAACGAGGCACTATTTTGATATGAGTCAAACTTTAAAGACAATAGGTCATTATTTCGAGACGGTAGGTCATTACTGCGTCATTAGTCTGAGACACTAAGTCACAATCCATTCATCCATTCATCACGTCCCTATGACCTCATCCCTGGTCAGGGTCACCGTGGATCCAGGGCCTCCCCGGATTCATTGGGCAGGAATCCCCTGGAGAAGGGTACCATGGGTACCCCACACACACACCCATCCACTCACAACTAGGGCCAACAGAGCACGGTCAGTTCACCTACAACCTACAAGGTGGGAGGCAACTGGAGAACCCGGAGGAAACCCAAGTGGACACTGGGCGAACAGACCACACTCCTCATAGAGAGCGACCAGAGCGATGCCCTTATTTTGATATAAGAAAATAAGCCAATATCAAGTCACTGATATCGGTGATCATTTTTCTATAATATAATCAATATTTCAATATGTGGTGGGATGAAGTCCAATGTCTGAGGAACTGTCCCAGCCGGCCTATTTTCCAGAATCCAAACCCTTAACGTCACACAGGCCACACTTCCACTTACAGACTCCATGCGGACAAAAGTATTGGGACATCTGCTCATTCATTGATTGATTGATTGCTTCAATCAAGAGTATTAAAATTATTATCGTGGTTTTATTGGAGTGACTGGAGTCTCTACTGTCCAGAAGAAGACTATCATTGCTGTGAGGATTTGATTGAAAAGGGGCATAAGTGAGGTCAAGATGTTAGGTGACTGATCACATCCCCAGCTTGTCCCAAAAGTACAGGACGGGGGCCACCATCCATCAATCCTGGGGTAGGGTGTGTGTGTGTGTGTTGTGGGGGGGGGGGGTGATCTTCCTACCCCTCTAGCCCAGCACCAACCGTGCCAATGGGTTCACAATGAGTCCTATTCTATTGGCAGTACATCTCTACAAGGACTAGATCGGTGTAATGTGTTCATTAAAGGGGTGTCCACAAATATTTGGACATATAGTGTGTAGACCCCTCTGATCCGCAGCTAGGCAGATATACCTAGACCTCCTTCATTGGGGGGGGGTCCTATTCTATTGGCAGTACTTCTCTACAAGGACTAGATCCACAAAGGGGTGTCCACAAATATTTGGACATACAGTGTGTAGACCCCTCTGATCCGCAGCTAGGCAGATATACCTAGACCTCCTTCATTGGGGGGGGTCCTATTCTATTGGCAGTACTTCTCTACAAAGACTAGATCCACAAAGGGGTGTCCACAAATATTTGGACATACAGTGTGTAGACCCCTCTGATCCGCAGCTAGGCAGATATACCTAGACCTCCTTCATTGGGGGGGGGGTCCTATTCTATTGGCAGTACTTCTCTACAAGAACTAGATCCACAAAGGGGTGTCCACAAATATTTGGACATATAGTGTGTAGACCCCTCTGATCCGCAGCTAGGCAGATATACCTAGACCTCCTTCATTGGGGGGGGGGTCCTATTCTATTGGCAGTACTTCTCTACAAGGACTAGATCCACAAAGGGGTGTCCACAAATATTTGGACATACAGTGTGTAGACCCCTCTGATCCGCAGCTAGGCAGATATACCTAGACCTCCTTCATTGGGGGGGGTCCTATTCTATTGGCAGTACTTCTCTACAAAGACTAGATCCACAAAGGGGTGTCCACAAATATTTGGACATACAGTGTGTAGACCCCTCTGATCCGCAGCTAGGCAGATATACCTAGACCTCCTTCATTGGGGGGGGGGTCCTATTCTATTGGCAGTACTTCTCTACAAGAACTAGATCCACAAAGGGGTGTCCACAAATATTTGGACATATAGTGTGTAGACCCCTCTGATCCGCAGCTAGGCAGATATACCTAGACCTCCTTCATTGGGGGGGGGGTCCTATTCTATTGGCAGTACTTCTCTACAAGGACTAGATCCACAAAGGGGTGTCCACAAATATTTGGACATACAGTGTGTAGACCCCTCTGATCCGCAGCTAGGCAGATATACCTAGACCTCCTTCATTGGGGGGGGGGGGTCCTATTCTATTGGCAGTACTTCTCTACAAGGACTAGATCCACAAAGGGGTGTCCACAAATATTTGGACATACAGTGTGTAGACCCCTCTGATCCGCAGCTAGGCAGATATACCTAGACCTCCTTCATTTGGGGGGGGGGGGGTCCTATTCTATTGGCAGTACTTCTCTACAAAGACTAGATCCACAAAGGGGTGTCCACAAATATTTGGACATACAGTGTGTAGACCCCTCTGATCCGCAGCTAGGCAGATATACCTAGACCTCCTTCATTTGGGGGGGGGGGGTCCTATTCTATTGGCAGTACTTCTCTACAAAGACTAGATCCACAAAGGGGTGTCCACAAATATTTGGACATACAGTGTGTAGACCCCTCTGATCCGCAGCTAGGCAGATATACCTAGACCTCCTTCATTTGGGGGGGGGGTCCTATTCTATTGGCAGTACTTCTCTACAAAGACTAGATCCACAAAGGGGTGTCCACAAATATTTGGACATATAGTGTGTAGACCCCTCTGACTGAAGCTAGGCTTCATTAGGGGGGGGTTAAGTGACCCCTGGTTGTTTACTGACCTAAGGATATCCATGCATGGGCATGCTGGGCTTTAGGAGATGGGGAGGAGGGGAGTGGAGGAGCAGGGGGTCTTACCTTCACAGAGGTATCCAACGAGCCCCCAGATGAAGTCGCTGCAGTGGTGGCAGAAGGTCGGCTTGGTCAGTGTCACCCTGCGGAACGAGTGGCCGAGGCTGCTGGCCGGCAGTTTGGACCGAGAGCCGGGAGACTGCGGAGCCTGCGGAGCCTGCGGCGCCTTCCTCCTGCCCGAGCCCGGGCTGGAGCTGGAGCTGCCCGGGCTTTCCCCTTTCCTCCTACCGCAGCCGGGGCTCTCTCCGGCTCCCGTGGGCTTCGTCCGTCCGCTGTCTGCCATCGTGACTCTCTCCCACAATTCCCAAACTGGCCCGGATTCGGCGGGAACAGCAAGGTTTGCACGCGGATAGTGGAGCTCGAGAGCCGTTGACCGTTGAGCTCGTGAGCCACTTGAGTGAGTTGGTCACTAGTTAGTTAGCTAGCAGTGGGAGCAGCTAGCGTTAACTAGGTTAAACCCAGCCAGTCATCCCCCAAAAAGTGGCTTTTCCTCTCCCTCAGCGACGCAGTCTGGACCTGGAGACCTCCGGGACCACAGCCGGGGAAAAAAACCCCGAGCAAAACAAGCCCGAACCCGGACCCGAACCCACCACAGCTCGCGAAGACCCCAGTAATGTCGTTATTTACCTCAGAGAAGCTAAAACACGCCACCCCCCACAGCGTTTAAGCACCGCCACACGGCCAGTCAGGCTGTAGAGCAGAGCCGGACCACCGACCGACCATCGCCGCCGCGTTTCTCCCCTCTCAGCGGAGGAGATGTTTGTGTACAGCGGCGCAACTTCCGCCACACACATCGCTCCTTTTTCCCGCACCCGTATTGAGGCACGCCCCGCCCCGCCTTCCACCTGATTGGCTACTAGTTCGTACGATCAGGCGGGCTGATTGACGTCGTTCTAGGGCGCTGCTAGCCAATCAGAGCGCGGGAGGGCGGAGTTTGGCCTGAATACGGGTGGGGAAAATAATACAACAGCCTGCACGCTGGGTTCGCCAGCCTCGGAGACTGAGAAAGGGATCCGGAGTCTCAATATAGAAAGAGGAATTCCGACGTGACACACACACACACACACACACATACACACACACACACACACACACACACACACACACACACATACATTTATATATTAATATTAATATTAATAATATTACACTCCATATCAACCGTGATTGGATTCAATTTCATTTATCTATATGGACAAAAGTATTGGGACACCTCCTTATTCATTGTTTCTTCCACATTTAAAAAGAACTGGTTCTGCTTTTGTTGAGTAACTGTCTCTACTGTCTAGAGAAGAAGGCTTTCTACTAGATTTATTATTATTATTTTTATTTATTTTTTTTTGGGGGGGGGGGGGGGTTGCATTGCAGTGAGGATTTTATTGCATTCAGCAACAAGAGTGTTTGATTGATCACCACCCCAGCTCATCCCAAAAGTACTGGATGGAGCTCCACCACCATCATTCCAGAGAACACAGTTGCTGGAGGGCTTTATACCCCTGTACTAGCCCACGCCTGGCATTATTAGGCAGCATGGTGCCAGCATGGGTCATGTTAATCTGGTCCAGAGAGTCCTAATCTAATGGCAGTACTTCTGTCAGCTGTGTCAGCAATAGGTACGACTTATTAGAAGAGGTGTCCACAAACATTTGGACATGTATGTATATATATATGTATATACATACATGTCCAAATGTTTGTGGACACCTCTTCTAATAAGTAGTATAATAAGTCGTCTTTTACTGGTAGCTGGAGGCGTCAGATGGTATAAGCTTGTCTTTGATGGTCAGGGTGGTTGGAAAGCTGGTCATCTACAGGCAAAAGCATACCCTGATGGTCAGGCTGGTCATGGTGGTGTATATCCATCCCCCAGCCACAGTCAGCCATCAGCAATACTCACACTGACAGCTGGAGTGAAGAACACTGATGATCTGGGTCCAGTGGCTCCTGTTAGGGGTGGAACTACACATTAGGCAGCGAGTGGAGAACAGTCAGCTCTTGAAGGTGATGGAGGTGCTGAAGCAGGAGAAATGGACAAGCGTAAGAATCTGAGACACTTTGACAAAAACCAAGCTGGAGGGTCAGAACATCTCCAAAACACCAGGTAGATCTTTTGGGCCCAAGACTCATTGATGCTCATGGAGGCCCTTCGCCTCACACCTTACAGAACTTAAATGATCTGCTGCCAACACCTGGAGACGTCCCGATTTAACAGGACACCTTCAGAGGTGGAGGTGAAGTCCATGCCTCGACGGCACAAGGGGGACCTCCACAATCTTAAGCAGGTGGTTTTAATGTTATGGCTGTTTGATGTATAGTGTGCTAATGGCAGCAGATTTTGAGTGTGAGCACGGTCTATCAGGGTTGTAGCTACAATTCCACAGCCTCGACACTTAGGGTTGGAACATTGCTGTGAGGATTTGATTGCAACCAGCCATACAAAAGCATCAGTGAGGGCAGGTACTGATGCTGGGCGGTCAGCCCTGCCACTCCAACTCATCCCAAAGGTATTGGATGGAGCGCTATCACTCCAGAGATGGCTTTGTAGTCCTCTAGGCCACGCTACGCACTGGGCATGGTGACCTTGGGGTCATGAGCTCATAGCTGCTCCAGTGCGTCGCCTCGATTGGTCAGCGCAGAGTAAAGGTGTTAGGCCTGTCATTCAAATCTCGTTAGATATTTTAGCCTTTGGGTTTGATTACTTGGATTTCCATGAATTCTTCAGGGTGAAAATCCAATCAGACTACAGAGACCATCAGAGAATCCAACAAGACTAAAGAACCTGGGAGCATCTGAGTGGCAGCATGTGCTTCTAATGCCCCCTGGTGGCAGAATGCAGTAACCACATGGTTGATATCTAATGCAGCCAGCACAGAGTGGTGGGGTTTGGTGGGTTGGGTGTGAAACGCTGGGTTCTAGATAACCTTCCCCACTCAGACCTGAAGTTACCAGTGGTGGCGATAGGATTCAGACGTCTGAAGCTCTAATAAAAGCTCCTCACAGAAAGTTCTTCACCTAATGGTGATGAAGACGCTGCCCGATGCCTGAGACACTGTTCTACCAGAGTTCTGAGAAGAGTTCGGCTCTAGAACCCAGAGCCATGTTAATAAAATCGCATCATTAAATTGGTGGAGGGATACATGCACTGCGCTGCGCCGCAAAGTAGTCCCTAAAGAAAAGCTGGTTCTGTCAGATTTGCCACTATTTTACCATCATCATCATCACCACCACCACCACCACCACCACCACCACCACCACCATCATCATCATCATCATCATCTTCTTCATCATCTTCATCATCATCATCATCATCATCATCACCACCACCACCACCACCACCACCATCATCATCATTCCATATAAAACTCAGAAGACTTGTGTAGACTTGTGTATGACATCTCATCCCATTGATGGGTTCTCAACACTAAGGTCCATGTCTATTAAAGACGACAGCTGAGCACAAATGACAATTTTATTATATAAAAAACACAACAACAATAACAATAACAACAATAACAACAACAACAACAAGTAAATCCATTTCAAAGCATCATCTCTTTATCCAATAACACAGTGCCAATTAATCTCTCTCTGGATTTCTCAGTGGGATTCTACTGCTTCGGTCAACATAGTCTAATTATATATATATATATATAGTAGATTATGTTGAGAGAAACAGTATGTAGACATACACAGTATATATATATCACACGTATCTTTGCATAAACACAAGGGGAACATTGCAATCGTTTAAAAGGCATCTCCGTATTTCTGATCTCTGTTCAGGTCAGTTACACAGTCTGTAGGGCTGGTTGATATGTCTGACTGGCCAAGTGCCATCGCTGGAGTTCACTCACAGTTCGAGTCTGAGGAGCCGAGATTAGAAAGCGTAGGTGGGCTGGATGAAAGGGGTCGTGAACGCCGAAAGTAACGTACCGTTCTAGGATTGGGTGTCGGGTTAAGAAAAAGGTGGTCTGGAGAAGTGATGGCTGGGTCACTTCCATGTGCAGATGGCTGCGGGTTTGCCTTCAGATCTTTCAGTCAATAAAAAGGTCAGAACAGGTCAGGGCTGGCCTACAGGGCCGCAGGTAAGCATGCAATCAAACACAGCACTGTTTACACTGGATTTTAACACTGGCTTTCCAGCACAGCTCTGGATTACTTGCTTTTTCAGTTTTTCAAAAGCATGGCTCACACTCAAACACACACGACTAGGCCTCAGAATAAAGCTTCTGGCTGCAGATCAATAGTCAGAATTAACACTTGGTGTCTAGACAGCCCATCGTCTAGTCCCACTACACTTTAAACAGAGAGCCTTTACTCAACTAGGCTTAATCCTCATCTTCCAGACTCAGATTAGGCCTGAACCATGACTTTTCAATGCAATTCAATTCAATTTCAATGCAATTCAATGCAATTTAGTCCAGGACCAGGCATTATGCATGTCTAGGAACCTAATCCACCTGCCCCTGGGGTTACATTATGAGTCGTATCTGTGTGCACACGGCAAAAAAAATATTTTGGCAAGTGAACTCATCTTAAATTGAGTAATACTGCATTTCTTAGAATATTTTACTATTATGTTTTTGCTTATTTCTAGACATTTATGTTTGTTTTTAAGGTATTATATTGTCTTATTCCATTACAACCTCATTTTGCTTGTTTCAAACATTATTTCTTGGGGATACAAAGGCAAAACAATCTGCATTATTCATAAAAATAACACTTATCTGATAAAATTAATAAAGGAATTAATAAAAATGTCTAGAAACAAGTTAAACAAGCTTAGATCATCCCAAAATAAGCAAAAACAAAAATATTTATTTAAATTTCAATGTAACTTTTTGTACTTGTACTTTTTTTCTTTGCTGATAAAAATAAAAAAAGAATGTAGAGACAGTATCAAAATGAGAAATATTAGCTATTTCACCCCGATTTAAGAGGATTTCACTCATAAGTATTCGGACAGTGACACAATTCCTGCAATTCTGCCCCTGTGCACCATATCAGTAGAACCAAAAAGATGCGAAAGATCAGACTTTCAGCTTATTAATTACACTCACTGTCCAAATACTTATGGACTTGTCCTGGTCTGAAGCCCACGCAGTGCAAAGTTCATTCTAAAACACGGCTTCTAATGTATAATGTGACGATCGCTGCATGGGCCTCATCAGGAAGGTGTCAGTAAGCCGGAGCTACGGTCAAACCAGGGCTGTCACGATATATCGGCTGCTGCTTTATCACGATACAGGATCCCTGATACTGGTACTACTGGTACTACTGGTACTAATGGTACTAATGGTATGTGTGCTGTAAGGTTTCTGACCAATCCCACAAAATAAAAAGTAGGCCAACGTTTAACCCCTAACTAACGAGTTCCCATCCTGCACCTGTATTTTACGTAGGAGAAAAAAAAATAATAAAAGGGTGGAGTCTGAGAAACCCATTCTTTCTCACAGCTTATGAAATACACTCGGGTGGCTGAGCAGATTCTCCCAACGAACATCCTCGAAAGCCTCTCTCCCGACCATCGTTAGCACCACAAACAGGGAGAATCAGCATCAGCACCCTGACCATGAACACCAGTGCAGAGTGAGAGCGAAGAGCAGAGGAGAGGAGAGAAGGTTGGAGAAGGTAGGTGGAGAGCACTACAACACTCTCGACCATTCCCCCCACCTTTAGCAATACTACATAAAAAGCTATTGGTCCAGAGGCTCCAAAATCAGAAGTTCGTCCAGGTTCAGGAGTGATTTTCAGAAACAAAGCTTTGGTGACTTGCTGATTTTTTACGAGGCACGACGAAATGAAGGCGCTGGTCTTCCAAAACACGAAGTCTGGGAGTGCAGAATTCCTGAGGCAGGATTCACTTAAAAAAACAAAACAAAAAAACCACACACACACACACACACACACACACACACACACACACACATACATATATAAACCCTGAAGATTCCCAAATTCCACTCCAAACTCGGTTTACGGTTGCGTACTGTCGCCAAAAATCTGGTCAAGCTCCAAAATGTCCACTTTACAGAAGAAGGAAAAAACCTTCTGACCTTTCAAAGGAAGTCAATGGGAAAATATTTCATCCCAAGCCATTTTCGAGCTTTTCTATTGGCCTGCTCATCATGACATCTGGACACAATGTAGAGAACAGCTGACGGACTCAAATGATGTTAAAAAGTGAAAAATGGCGTGACCGCAACGATATGCGGCCTTCTGATTGAGTCAGGCCTGGGTTCAATTATCTGGTCAGTGAAAGCCTCCCTAATCTGAGACTAGGATTAATAGGGGTGCAGCAGGGGTGTACGATACAGTGGGGTCTCGAGTCGATACATATTCAGTGCCCAAGTCTTGATACTGATACTGTAATTTATCAAATGTGATATTTCTTACTGAAATTAGCACGCTCTGAAGGCCTTTACACACCCAACACAATTACGCTGTTTGATTTATTCGCACGTTAAAAACGCTTAAAACGCGTCTATACATTATGAAGCTTTTCACACCCCCGCCCACAACATCCACCAATCACAGCTCTCTTCCTGAAGCTGGTATGGCAACAGCCATACCAGCATTCTACTCGTCAAACTTGTTAACGAGTAGAAGCTCTGCTAAAGTTCAGTCCATGACCGAACTCGGCTTTCTTCTTTCACTCGTCCGGAAGACAGCCTGCAAAGTTTACTCTGTGAGGCCCTGCCTCAAATCCCTCCCTGCCCCCTATGTAGTGCACTTTGTAGTGCACTACAAAGACAGCTGCATCTGCACCCAAACTGCGCATGATCTGTCCGACCTGATGTCATCTAAATTCAGCAGTCACTGCATTCAGCAGGGTCATTTAATTATTTATTTATTTATTTTTAAGGGCGCTATGTAGGGAGCTTGATGCGATTTGAGATTGTGCCCATAGTCACTTCTCAGGAAGAGTACACAGTGTAGGTCAGTGGTCAAAGGAGGACGGGGAGCTTCATGGTGGAGATGTTTTTAGAGACATAGCTCCACAGAAATGCGAATTAAATCATTTCGAACATCTTGGCAAAATTCCAGGAAAATCGTGGCACATCCAGTGTGCCGCCTTCGGTGTGTAACAGCCTTCAGAGTGTAGTCCTATATGCTGATCACGGCTGATTTCAGTTCATTCGCGCCATTTTTGAGATATACATATATTCGCACATCCCTGCCACCTACTGGACATAATGTGTATTGCAACCATGAATTGCATTAACTACATCTATCAGTATTCTGCATCCCTAAAAATTTAAATGTGCTTCGAATGGGTCTTTAGGAGATCCCACTGAGGAACCACATTGGGTTCCACAAAGAACCATATTTGTAACACAGAACTGAGAATTCTTAACATCGAGTGTTGGTTCTTTACACCTTTCAAAGGTTCTTCGCGGAGATGCACCAATTTAATTCTCAGTTCTCTATTACAAATACTGCAAGGTTCTTCAAGGCAGTGGTTCTCAAACCTGGCCCTGGAGATCCCCTGCCCAGCATATTTCAGCGGTAACCCTGCTTCCCACCACACACCTGCTTTTTCCTGCTAATCAGCCAAGCTCCAAGCGCTTTATACGTTGAAGGTAGTGAGTAGAGCAGGAAACTCCTGAAACGTGTAGGACAGGGGGTTCTCCAAGATCAGGGTCGGGAACTTTGCTGCCCTTTTAAACCCTTAAATTCTTTAAAGTCTTTACACAACATACAGCGCATCCTTAAAAGGCTGGAATTCTCTGCTCCACCCTAAATGGTACTGAGGTCACAGAAGGTTACAGGGCTGCTGCTGCGCTTGTACCAAAAGAACTCACTGGGTGGACCTCAAAGAACCATCTGAAGGACCTGCAGAATGCTGGCCAGGCCACCTTAAAAACCTGTGAATTTAATGACCCACTGAATCGTTCCTTACGTAGCTAACTGAGCCAGGCCAATTTTCGTAAGATTTACCGATTTCCGCCCCAAACTCTAACTACTTCGAGCCCTGTCAGCCTGGCGGGATCAGAAGACGACCTAGACAAACCACAACCTGCCCTATCTTTTGCGTACGTCAAGAGATAATCAAGGCATTGCAGGTGATGTCATCACCACCTATGTGTACACTTTAAAAAAACAAAACAAATCAAAACCCATAAAAACACAAACAGCATCGAATAAAAAAACAAAACCAAAATAAAAAGCAAACAATTAAATTAAAGTCTTACATAACTGAGACACGTCCGGCCGAGAGCGTGCAGACGTGGTAAAATGCATATACAAAACAACCAAACAAAAAAACACTAGCCGCAAATTAAAGCGCTCCTCAGCCAATGAGAATTGGCTATCTGTGATCTGCGTAATGGGCGTGGCCCCAGAGCTCCAAAGCCGTCTCCGCCAATCAGAAAGTTCTGAGTCGTGTAGCTGAACTGGCTCTGGGCTTTGAGGGGTCATTTCCACACTGGGACGAGCACAGGGGCGGTCAGGTCGGCACAGGTAGGCTCCAGAGTGGAGAGAACAGAGCGTCAGGGGTGGGGGGTGAGGGGGGGTGAGGGGGTGAGGCTGAGGGTGTCGTCAGGGTCATCGGGGCTGGTGTGGAGGGGAAGTGGAGAGCGAAGAGGTCAGCGGGTCAAACTTCGGTCAGGTCGGCCTCCAACTGCGGGGCCAGCTGTCCGCAGAGCGAGTCGGCCAGGCTGAGGCTGGGCCTGTGGAAGGACGTCTCGACGCCGCTGTCGCACACACCGCCCTCGTCCAGGGGAGCCAACTTCAGATCCTGAAGACCCTCACAGAGAGCTCGGTCTGAGGGGGGGAGAGAGAGAGAGAGAGAGAGAGAGAGAGAGAGATGAAAGGAAGACAGGGGGAGGTAGAGAGAGGTAAGAGAGATATGAATGAGAGAGAGAGAGAGAGAGAGAGAGAGAGAGAGAGAGAGAGAGAGAGAGAGAGAGAGAGAGAGAGAGAGAGAAAGAAAGGGGGAGGTAGAGAGAGGTATAAAGAGAGATGAGAGAGAGAGAGAGAGAGAGAGAGAGAGAGAGAGGAAGAAAGGGGGAGGTAGAGAGAGGTATAAAGAGAGATGAGAGAGAGAGAGAAAGAAAATGGGCAAGAGACATTAGAAGGGTACTGTGTGTTTAATTTTTCACTGTAAAAATAAAGGTTAATCAGAGATACACTCTCTCTCTCACTCCCTCTCTCTTTCTCTCTCTCTCTCTCTCACTCCCTCTCTCTCTCTCTCTCACACTCCACAGCAGTAAGAGCAGCATCTCCTGACCCCCCCTCCCCTCCTCCTTTCCCCTCGCTTTGCGCAAGAGCTGCTGAATCACACACTGCAGCAGCAGGATCTCGCTTCCTCTTCCTTGGGAAACCCCCATCTCCCCTCCGCTTTACTACAACCCCTCTGCAGTGTTGTCATCTCTCTCTCTCAGTCTCACACACTCTTACACACACACACACACACACACACACACATAAGAGGTACAGAAACTACAGTGTGTGTGCGTTTCTGCCGTCCCTCGGTCAGGGGAAGCCCGGCCTTGCCCTGCCCTGCCCTGCCGTCGGTGAGTTAGACAGAGTGACGTAGACCTGCTGAAACCAACAGCGATAAACAACAACATGAGCTCATCAGGGGGATTTAAACCAACGTACCACTGAAACGAGACCGGCCGCTGCTCCTTTTCCACCGGTTCCACCTTTTCCACCGGATCACACACGGTTCTACACAGGCCACAAAAGTGGCCCTTTGACTGGCAGGCCCTTATCTAACAGGGTGGGACTGTACAGGACTATACACTCTGTGGAGCTGGCCATGGTGATCCTCACCCCTCACTTCAACATATAAGGGCAGACCAGACTGAACGTCTGAGGTTTAAAGGAGACGGTCCCCTCCAAAACATTCATCTGCTTGGTTTTACTAAAAGGACAAAAGTATTGGGACGCCTGCTAATTCACTCGAGGCTATTAAAAGAGCTGATCCTGCTTTTGTTGGAGTAACTGTCTCTACAGTCCAAGGAAAAAGACTCTCTACTAGATTTTCACTACTAGAACATTGCTGTGAGGATCTGATTGTATTCAGCGATGGGTCAGGTCTCGGGTCTCCAGCTCCACCACACCAGCTAACAGACGCCTGTGCCGGCCAACATCCCGAACAAAGGGAGTTAATAGCATCCATGGCATCAAGTGAACCAGCTCCGCAGGGGGAACCACCAAGGTCACTACCCGGATCACCACAGTGCCCGGCGATTCTTACCAGAGGATGGACCGGTGGTGTGTGTGTCGTGGCTTTCCTCACATACACAGTGCTCCTGCAGTATGCTGACAGCGCCCCTGTTGCCAATACTCTTCAAGCTGGCAAGAAGCTCTCGAACCGTTCCTCCTGAAACCTGCATAAGAGAGGGTTCACGGTCAGCTAAACACAGACCCCGAAAAACATCTTCGAGGCTAAAAGGCCAGACAGTCTGACTGCGCATGCGACACATGACCAAAAAAATGGCCTTTTATTTATTAATATTAATAAATATTTATAAGATGATCCTTTATTAGTTCCACAGTGGGAAAGTTCACAGTGCCATAGCAGCAAAGGGATAGCAAGACAATATTTATTTATTTATTTACTTATTTTAATACATGCAGGCAAACATCAACATTGCATATACCTGATATCACGCCAGTCAGCACCCACCCCTAGTATGTAATTAATGTCATTTAATGTAATTTTACATAAATACTTATCAAACTAAAATGTTGTATATTTTTATTTTCTATATTTGTATATTTAATTATTTAATTATTTACATATTTATCCAGATATTTGATGTAATCAGACTGTCCTCAAAGCACTTCCCTGCTGTTTGTACCGTTTCTGACTGATATTTATTTATTTATTTATTATTAGTTATTTTTATTTACTTTTATTTTTTTTAATACATGCAGGTAAATTACTCTACTACAGATATTTTACCATCACCATCATTCCATATAAAACTCAGAAGACCCTTGAAGCTTCACTTATGGGTTTGGATAGAAAATATAAAAGCTATATCTATATACCTGATATAACTGAGACCAGTATAAATATACCCCCCCCACACACACACAGTTTCCTAAATGCAAATGTTATGTTTTAAGTTCACTATAGAACAGATGAATACTTATCAAATATTCAAATATAAAAGAAATATTAGGCTTTTATGTTTTGCACTGGTGTTAAATGAACTATAACTGCCTTAAACCAGTCAAACCAGACTCAAACGGCCCTTTAATGGGAATTTCACCTTTAATATGAACTTTTCGACATTTCAGAGTGATTGTGTGAACTGCTCTGTTCTGGACAAAGACTAAATCGTTACAAATATGGTCCTCAATAGCCAAGATACTTTATGAGATGTGTCATAATAAAGTTTTAATCTAACACATAATTTGTAAAACATATTTATAATAATAATAAAATACAGGCAGGTAAATTAGTTCTAATAATATTTTTAAATAATTAAAAACATACATATATTTTACCATCTTCAACATTCCATATAAACCGGTGTGTAGGTTCACTGGTGGGTTTGGACAGTAAATAAAATGGCTATATTTGTGGTTTAGTCATGGGACCGACGCCTGATTCCATTTACCACCGCTGTAGAGAAATCTGAGTCAGCAGATTTCTCTACAATGGATCATTTCACACCAAACCTAATCTGACTGACTGTTTACATCTCAACCACTGAATTCTATGGAAACTTTGAAAAACTGGTGGAATTCCCCTTTAAGCAAAAAAAAAAAAAAAAACACCAGGGACAGTGAGTTACTGTGAATAACAGCAGAGCTGCTGTGATATCTACCACAGCGTACAGTGCTTAGTAGTCTAACAGTATGAAAGCATTATATTAATATAACATTACCTGCTTAATTAATTACTGTTAATGAGCAATCTGTGGTTTAGTGGGAAGATAAAGATATGGTGAAGGAAATATGTAAAAACGGCTGTTATCAGATATGATGTTATATAAATCACTGCTGTATAACTCAAGCACTTTAAACACATTAAAGATTAATGATATAATTATGATTACATCACAAATACAGACTTTTTATGTACAATCCAACCCCCCCGTGAGTCTACGCATATTTTCTGGGTGTAGTATAGCAAGGTTTTTTTGGGATGGACTATTTTACCACACATGCCCTGCATGTACCCCTCCACTATTTTAATGATATGCATTTTTACCCACACATTTTAGCCCCAGAACCCTCACACCAATCTACAAGCAATGATTTGTTTACATCTCAACCACTGAATTCTATGGAAATTTCAAACAATTGGTGTAATTCCCCTTCGATGACTAGTGAGTTCATCACTGCTAAACTGTAAAATACCTCATAGCTATCCAGCAGCGTGGAGGCGGGCCGTGGGCTGAGGCGGAAGGCGTTGGTGAGGATACCAAGTCCTAGTGCATGTGCCAGACTCTCCCACCCACCCACTGATTCCTCCAGACACTGACACAGCGCTCGCTTCGTCTCTACACTCAGACTCCGCATGTCTCCTGCAAACACACACACACACACACATTAAAATGATGTATCTCAGCTGAGAGTGTATACCTGTAATTAACTCTATATAACATAAGAATAAACCCTAATAAACATAGTCAGTGGTCAGTGAGAGTGTCTACCTGTAATTAACTCTATATAACATTAGAATAAACCCAAATAAACATAAAGTCAGTGGTCAGTGAGAGTGTCTACCTGTAATTAACTCTATATAACATTAGAATAAACCCAAATAAACATAAAGTCAGTGGTCAGTGAGAGTGTCTGTCTGTAATTAACTCTATATAACATTAGAATAAACCCAAATAAACATAAAGTCAGTGGTCAGTGAGAGTGTCTACCTGTAATTAACTCTATATAACATTAGAATAAACCCAAATAAACATAAAGTCAGTGGTCAGTGAGAGTGTCTATCTGTAATTAACTCTATATAACATTAGAATAAACCCAAATAAACACAGTCAGTGGTCAGTGAGAGTGTCTACCAGTAATTAACTCTATATAACATTAGAATAAACCCAAATAAACATAAAGTCAGTGGTCAGTGAGAGTGTCTACCTGTAATTAAATCTATATAACATTAGAATAAACCCAAATAAACATAAAGTCAGTGGTCAGTGAGAGTGTCTACCTGTAATTAACTTTATATAACATTAGAATAAACCCAAATAAACATAAAGTCAGTGGTCAGTGAGAGTGTCTATCTGTAATTAACTCTATATAACATTAGAATAAACCCAAATAAACACAGTCAGTGGTCAGTGAGGGTGTCTACCTGTAATTAACTCTATATAACATTAGAATACACCCACTGCTTACCTTGTGGCGGTACAAAGACCGTGGTGGGCTGGTATTCTTTACCATTCAGGATTTCCTGCACCTGCCAATAGCATAACAAAACACCAGAGTTAAACACAGTGCAGGAAAAACGAACAGTTACAGAATGACCACTAATTAGTCATCTAATATTTGTCTCGGCGCTGAATGCAATCAAATCCTCACAGCAATGCTGCTCCAAAATCTCCAAAACAGAAACAGTCACTCCAATAAAACCATGATAGACTTTTTTTTATTTTATATAATACCTATCATTTCAGATAAAACTATCAATGAACTGGGTGTCCCAATACTTTTGTCCATACAGTGTGCTGTGAATCTGGCAGTTGTTTCTTTATACTACATCCAGATTTCATGATGAATGGACCAATAGAAACGCTCCAAAATGACTTTGATGATGTTAGATTACAGCCATGGTGTGCTACTGTACACCATTAATGGTGTCAGATTTGACCGTGTACCCTCACGCGACCTCACGATGGCTCATGTCATGCACCATCAAGCAGAGCGAGCTGTGGTGCTTAGTAGGCTTCTGACCTCAGGGGAAGCAGCCATGTTGAGTGGGGTCGTCCCTGGGATGTAGCCTTCGTCCTCCTCCACGTCTTCCTCATCCGTGGTGCAGCACTCTTCTTCTCTGAAGAACAGTGGCTCGTAGTTCTCTTTATGAGGGTCTGCACCTGGGTGAGTGGTAGAACAGCAGGGGGGCTTCAGCCCAAATGATCCAGAACGAGATAACTGCTGACATTCGTGTGAGCTCAGCATTTTCAACTCACCTGCCGCCACCAAGAGAGCGCTGAGTTTGAGCGAGCCCCGTCCAGCTGCGATGTGGAGAGGAGTGGAGCCGTTATAGGTGACGCTGTCCACCTCGGCATCACCCTGCGCCAAGAACACACACATAGTCCCATCAGCTATTACACTTGGGGTGGGCGATACGGGCCGATATTTGATCGTATCGTGATGAATTGCGTATGGTGAATATTTCACTGGTTAACGTATGTGACAAGGTAGTATGACCTGATGGTGACTAGGTGTACCACGAATGCAGACTTTCTGGAGATACTAAGAGCCTAGAGGTTTAGGGGTCCTACAGACTGACCATCTATTTACTCCCTAACTGAGACACAATACCGGGAAGAACTTGGGCGTCACTTTGGGGGACCTTTGGGAGCTTGGAGTTCAGCTACCTGTGCACAGACGAATCAAACAACAAAATTTCTGCATATTCATCCATTAAATTCACCTTCAATGGCTGTGCAAGCAGATGGTTAGTGGTTGCTATGGTGTAGCTAGGTGGTTGCTAGTTTTCCCAGTACTTCCCAAATGCTTCCCAACATATGGTGCTAGTAAGCTGCTTCCTCAAGTTGCTTAGTAGCAGCTAGGGTGCTGCATAGTGGCTCCTATGGTGTTGCAAAATGGTTGCTACGGTATCCCACGTAGTTGCTATGGTGTTAAAAATTGCGATACTCAGAAACACAAAACACTCTACCTACCTCCAGTAGTAGGCAGCCTGCGAGGGGACACGTTGTCATGCTCGGTTGCTAGGTGAAGTGGCGTGCGGCCGCAGGTACGCTCCTGAATCTCCACACTCGCCCCGCCCTCCAGCAGGGCCCTCACGCTACTCAGGCTGTTAGCCAGCACGGCCAGGTGCAGCGGACACAGACCTACGGGTGGACGACAGAGATCAGAGGTTAGGTCAGGTCGAATGGGAGTGTGTGAGGCGTCAGGTGGAGTGGGAGTGTGGGGTAGAGGACAGCCAGTACCTGCTGTGTTGGGGACGCTGGTCAGCTCCAGCCCAGGGCTGTGGCGCAGCAGCAACTGCACCATCTCTCCTTCTTTCTGCTGGGCTGCCAAGTGCAGGGCTGTGTTGCCGTGGCGATCGGTGAGAGTGACATCAGCTCCAGCCGCAAGTAAGGCCTCCACCACATTCTTCTGCCGAGTCACCACCGCCAGGTGCAACGGCGTCTGGGACACGAGGTCAGAGGTCAGTGTACGGTCACGTGATAAAGTTAGTACACCTTGTGTCCTAGTAGCTGTTTATCCCCCCCTCTGCTGAAACGACCCCAGCTCCACCACACCAGCTAACCAGCCACCGGGAGAGGCAACGCAGCCAATTGTGCTCCCTCAGACTCTCTCGGACACTGTGGCTGATTTCTAACTGTTCTGAGATCTGTTTAAACCCCTTCCCAGACTCTTCTACATCTCCACCCTTCTTTCTGAAGGCCTCTGAGAGCTCTCTGGGTCTGGACATGATGGTGATCTTCTTCACCCCTCACTTCAACCATCAATCCAGAGCAGACCAGACTAAACATCTGAGGTTTAAATAAGACTCCAGACTCCTCCAGAATAATCCTCTCCAACCATGTTCTGATCATCTGCTGCTGATCCTCTGCTCCTGAGTCTGATTCTACACATTTAAAGGAGTGATAAATGTGGAAGTAGAGGGTTTGAGCTTTCTCCTTACAGGAAAATTACATTACTACATTACGTTTCGTCAGGTGCGTGAGTTTAGTTAGATCTCCTCCATCTCTCAGTGTTGATCACATGAAGATCAAATGTCCTTATATTTAGGTTTTTATGGGGTTGGACCCTAGTTTTGGGACGTACCTGGTACAGATCGTTCCTCATGTTAAATATATCCTCTCCTGGAATAGCCGAAATGACCTCTGCTAGAGTCTTCACTGCATCCGTTTGACTGTGGATCACACCCAAGTGGAGTCCCCTGCAGGTGGAGTACACAAGCTCACACACAACTCTCACTGGTTGTCAATGGAAGTCAATGTAAAACTAGTTTTCAATTTTGGAGCATTTCTATTGGTCCATTTGTCACAAAATCCATATATGAACCATGTAAGGAACAGCCGATTGCAGCAATCGCATTAGGGCTCGCTTTAATCAACCCAAACCTATCAAGGCTAAGACAAGGAGGCAACACTACAAAAACCATTACGGACAAGCAGGATTCTGAGGTCGGAAACCACCAATTACATCAATTTACACCAATCAGCCATAACATTAGTACCATTACATCAGTGCCCAATACTGATTAAGTCCCCCTTGTGCTGCCACAACAGATCTGACCATTCGAGGCATGGGCTCCTGTGATATCTGGATACCTTCATAGTTCATTGTGAGGTGGCGCCTCCATGAGTACCAACGAGAGCCGTAGGTGCCCAAGACCCTGTTGCCAGTTCACCGATTATCCTTCACTGGAGCTCTTTTGGTAGGTACTGAGCACCACTGCATAATAGGAACATACCCAACAAGACCCGCCTGATGTTCTGGAGATGTTCTGACCCTCCAGTCATTGTCTAAAACATCACAGTTCGGTTCTCAAAGTGTCTCAGGTTCTTAGGCTCGTCCATTTTTCCTGCTTCAGCACCTTCATCACCTTCAAGAGCTGACTGTTCTTCACTCGCTGCCTAATATGTAGATCCACTCTTCACTGATGATTCCACTGTAGATGAAGATCTACCTGGTGTTAATGTTCTGGCCGATTGGTGTATGTGTAAGTGTTCAGCCTTTTCAGCATAAGATTAACTTTAAGATGTTAATTAACTTCCCATGTGTCACAGGGGCTTCTTCCTTATCTCTGGGGATTCCCCACCGTCTTATTCAGAGCCACAGTTTGGCAGTGCTTCTCCTGCAGGATTCAGTCCTAACCCTCCTCCAACACACCCCGCTCCAACATTCGAGAGACACCCCGCCCCCCAAGCAGCTTAAGGAGGAGAGGCAAGTCTTGCCACTACAGCCTGCACTCTCCTCTACTACTGCAGGTATATCAGCCCGTCCCCAGTCCAGGACGGGACCAGTCTGTGCTGGGAGAGGGATCTTGTGAGATTTAATGGGTGTAGTGTAAGAGATGAGGCTGGGATACATACGTGTCTCCATTTTCATCCTGAGTGGCCATGAGGGGGCGCTGTGGAGCTAGCAGCCTGCGAGCATCGCCAGTCACTGCATAACCGAACAGAGCGCAGGCATGTCGCTGCGCCAGCTCGGCCAACCGAGGCTCAAACACACACTCTGCAAGGAGAGAACAGAGAGCGCGCGTGTACACACACACACACACACACACACACACACACACACACACACATTTGAGTTATTTCTTATAAAAAGATTATTCATAAATAAAATAATTTAAATAAAAATATATAATAATAATAAGAATAATAAAAAGTATCAATAATAAATAATATTACAACTATAAAAGAACGAAAATAAATATCAATAATAATAATAATAATAAATATCATAATGAACATAATCAAAAATATTAAATGCATGAATTTATTAAAAACTATAAAATATACACTAATATAAGACAGATATTATTCAACATCGCAGAAGATAAACTACATGTCCAAAAGTTTGTAGACACCTGCTCCTCCACCTGCTTTTGAAATCAAGGGTAATAATAAATGATTTTCCCTTTTGCTTCAGTAACTGCCTCAACTCTCCTGCAAAGGCCTTACACTAGATTTTGCAACACTGCTGTGAGAATTTGATGGGATTCATCCATGAGAACAATAAGCGAGGTCAGGTATTGATAATGGATAAGATCAAAAACGCATCCCAGTGATATTGGCAGGAGCTCCAGTCCTCCACAGCCCAGTGCTCCCAGTGCCGCAGGGCTTCATACCCCTCTGTCTACCAGATGAGTACCATTGGGCATGGTGACTCAAGACTCCTCCAGAGCCTCCTGTTATTCTATTGGCAGTGCTTTTCTATGGCGATTAAACAGGCTGTGCTGAAAGTCAGTACTGGGTGCGCTGAACAGGAGCTGAACTCACTCAATAAAGGAGTGTCTGGATACTTTTGGACACATAGCTCTCTGCGTTTGTTTAACATGACCTCACAATTACAGCATGGCCTATTCTCAGCTCACCTTCCGGCCTGAGCTCCTCCAAGGCCACACTCCCCTCATCCCCCACTCCCACCACGGCGGCTCCAGGATGGCTGTAGCCTTGCACCACTCCCCCTGAGCCATGATCATCATCATCATCATCATCTAGATCACTGTCACTCTCTTCATCAGTGTCCTCCACAGGGCCCAGAGTCGCTGCTGGGGATAGAAGAGGGACGCTGTGAGCTTCTAATGCCATGGTTATAGACAGTTACAGACAGTGAAGTCTGTCTAGTCATGTGTGTGTACATTAACAAAAAGTATTGAGAATTCCAAAATACTACTGTCCAGAGAAGAAGGCTTTCTACTAGATTTTGGAGCAGCACTGCTGTGAGGATTTGATTGTATTCAGTGACATGAGTGTTACTGAGGTCAGGATGTTGGATGATTGATCACTACCCCACCTCATCATCCACAGCGCCTCAACTCATCCCAAAAAAGTACTGGATGGAGCTCCACCACCATCATTCCAGAGAACACAGTGCTTCCACTGCTCCACAGCTCAATCCTGGGGGCTTTATACCCCTCTAGCCCACGCCTGGCATTATTAGGGATGGTGCAAATAGGTCTGTGTGCTGCTCCAGCAATGGGTGCAACTTAAAGAACTGAATGCATTCATTAGAAGGGGTGTCCACAAACATTTGGACATTCCGCAATTCCTCAAATAAGGGTAATAGGAACATTTAGAAACATAACAAAATATAAATTAATATATAAAATTATATATATATATATATATAGATATATGAATTAAATCACAGGTATTTGAATAATGGTAATAATAGTCAAATATATATATATATACACGTTTGTGAATAGAACTCACTGTGCTTGATGCTGGTTCCCCCTCCGCCCATGGAGGGGGGAAAACCAAAGCCAGAGTTATAGTTGTTGAAGTTGGAATAACCCTGGTAGTAGTGCCCTGGAGTGAAATAAAAAATAAATAAATAAATACTCAAACGCTTCACATTTTCTCCACAAATTCCCAAAAATCTTGCAAGAGTGCAGAGAATAACACCAACACTAATTTATAAACATACCTCCGCCTCCTGCTCCGCCGTGCCCGCCCCCTGTTGCAGGACCGCCTCCAGCCCCTCTATACATGCCCCCAGCTCCGCCTCCTGCACCACCGTAGTCCGGGAAATTGGGAAGGATCTTCTGCCGCTTCCTCTGAACCTCCTCCTTATCTGTCCACACAACACAACACTCCCGCAAATTAACATCAGCATAGAGCCGCATAGTGTTCAAACTGGTATTCTTGCTCCTGGGCTCCCTCTACAGGTCGGGAAGTGCAATTCCTACAGGACAAGCATTTCTGGACAAGCTGAGAGATCCAGGAGCAGTATCTGCAGCATGTGGTGTGAGGAGAGTCTACAGTGGGAATTATATTTATGCTACAGTTTAATCAGAATTGTCCTTCCATAGTGTTGCTTTGGGTCCAGAAAGACTCAATATTACCAATATTCCACTTTATTTTTATTAATTTTATTTAATTGATATATATGTACATTTTTCAAGTTTCAAGTTTTTTCTCTTTGTTCTAAATTTATTAAATTTTTTAATTTAATGTAATTTGATATTATTATTTATTTATTTATTATTTATTTAGATTGTTAATTCTTACACAAACGGTTGCAACTCTAACAACCTTAATTTCCCTCCTGGGATCAATAAAGTATTTCTGATTCTGAAGTCCTGTGGACACTATTTAGCTTGGTGGGTCTCCACATCCCTAATGCATGGTCCAGAAGGACGGCCCAGTGGATTGCTGTGGATTACAGTGCTTTGTTTGGTACGCTTGGTGGTGGTGCTAACATGCTATGCCAGCAGGACACTGATAAGCCCTCGCCTCTTCTTGTTGATGCAGCGTGGGCTTTTATCAA
>NC_132889.1:1935411-1982911 GCF_030463535.1 Salminus brasiliensis | reverse complement strand
GGAAAACAAATCCCATAGACTGGACAAGCAAAACACACACAGTTCATCGGAGGCTGCATATCTGTTTAGTCTTCCTGACCACTTCAGTTCCAACTCAGCTAGATATTTCATACTTTTACATTTATAAAAATTAACAATTAATTGTACTAGTTATCATAGTTTATAATACTGACATCATTTAAAAATTATTTTTAAAATACTTTAAAATATTTAAATACTTAAATATCTATAAAATTGTAATACTATAAAACTTCATAATACTTAATGCTTCATAATAGTTCAAAAGCTTTATAATACTTAATATTAAATAGTTATAAAACTCGGAACACTTACTATTTATACTTTATAGTAGTTAAAACACTTTATAATAGTTATAATACTAAATATATATAACATACCTTACAATACTTTATATATAATTTCCTCCTTTATAATACTTAACACTTTATAATGTGAGCAAAACTTTATAAACTCTAAAACTTCAATATTTTAATAATAATAATTCCAACACTTTATACTTTGTAATAATTCCAAAACTCTATAATTCTTTAAAAAACGTAATATGCATAAAACCTTTACAATACTTTAGAAGAGTAATAATACTTTATAATACTTAACACTTAAGATTATACACAAATTTAGAATACTATTTTAGTTAGAAAACTTTACAACATCACTAAATAACAATAACACTAAAATATTGCATAAAACTTTACAATACTTTGTAATTGTTACCGTGTTTACAGTGTTTTTATCTGTGCATCCCAAATGTTCCCGAAATACTGCCCTGGTTTTAGGATCACAACAACAACAGTGTCACAACTTCTACAGTACTAGTTCACTCCACACCCTTTTGACAGGTAGCCTAACAAGTTTACAAGCATTAAATCATATTTACTCTCATATTTAAGCCAGTCAACACAGCAGGAAACACGCCAAACAAAATACTGCAATGATCGCAGCAAATTATGAGGAAACTGGTCAAACATGTGGCTCGTTATCGCAGGAACAGCAACAGGAAGGCGCGGTAGGTAGTATTAGGTTACCTAAGCTTGCTCTTGAGGAAACGTCTTATTCTTCTTATTCTGCAAACTGAACTATAAATGAATTACTTTCATTTTATGAAGCTGTATTTTCATTTTCTGTATTTCCACCCTTTACAGTATTTTGCAGTGTTTGCAGTATTTTCTCAGTCCTGTCTCCTAAATTAAGATAAAGAAATTTTAAAAATTCAGATTTTTTTCTGGAAACAAAAATATAAATAAAAAAATCTGGTTATTGATTGCAAATAGTTTCTCTCTGTGTGGTAGCTGGGACACACAACTTTATAATACTTCTAATATTTTATAGTGGTTGTAAAACAATACTTATAATAAAAGTTTATTATTTATAATTATTAATTGTATTAATTTAAAAGTTTATTAATTATAATTTTAATAATAAGAATAGTTACATAATATAGTTACAAAATATAGTTACATAATAAAAACTAAATATTTATTTTAACACATTTTTATACTTATAGACTATATAGTCATTCTAATTAAAATTTCTAATAAACATTCAAAACTATTTTAACACTTTATAATACTTTGTAGTACTTTATAGTAGTTCCAATATAATAGTTTTTAAATAGTTATAATAAATAATAATAATTATTTTTATTATTATTATTATTATTATATTAACTATAATAAGTTAACAATATATAACTATTATATTGTAACACTTTTTTTACACCTTATAGTAATTCAAATTTACTTTATGATTAATATTTATTAAACGTTAAATTTAATTGAATAGAATTTAAGTTAAAATTTAATAAGCAATAGAAGACTTCTAATACTCTACAGTATCGATGTCTGAATGCAAGCGGTTTCTCCAGAGCTGTCGCTGGCACACGTACCTGTGAGCTCCCTGGGAAGGCGTGTGTCTCCCTGCAGAGAGTCTATTTCTGGGTGGATGGCTACTCCGTAGTTATATGCCATCCTGTAGGCCTCACTCATGCGGTCCTCCAGGGTCTTGGTCACATTCTTTTTAGTCACGTGCAAGATACCTAGGTTAGGAAAACTGCCAAAACAAGTTTTACGTCAGCTATTTTTTTGAGAGTAGAAATTCGAGACTATGATGAAGTATTCCGGCTGATCACTGAATGACGCAGGGGTGCAGACCTGATGCAGGAGTCTTTGGGTTGGAGGTCGGCGATGCAGACACCCTTCTCACACTGCTTCCCCACCAGGCTGTGTGCGTGCAGATGGGGCTGTTTGGTGTTGGTCACCAGTTGGACCACAACCCGGGCAGAACCTTGATAGTTACAGATCTGATGGACAGAAAACAAACAAATAAATAAATAAAGACATGTTAAGTGAAAGCTAATTTAGTCAGATAAAGACTACAGTTGAGACCTACTAAAGCAATATATATATATATATATATATATATATATTCTGTCTCTGAGAGATTTTCTACTGAAGAAGCTCCAGATCTCATCAGAACAGCTTCTCATTCTGAAGAAAGTAGTGAGGTCTTGTCGGTGAGCTAGTCTGAAGAACAGAGCTCGGTTCCTCCAGGGTTCTCCTGGACGCCCCCCAGTCCAGCCAGCACAGCGTGGAGGATGTGTTCAACTCAATCAGCAGCAGCAGCAGCAGCAGCAGCAGCAGCAGCAGCAGCTCACCTGATTTACCATCATTAAGCCCTGATTTACTACCAAACCAGGTGTTGATCTGAGGAGAACTCTAAATAATACTAGACTCCATGAGGAGAACTTTGGAGATGTTCTAATGATGAACACAGTGATGGAGAACCACCACCACTTTCTGTAGGAGTGTTATTATAAGAGTTTTAAGAGTATTGTAAGAGTGTTTATTCTAATATCAGTGATTTACTAGTTACTTTATACTAGGGCTGGGTGATATGGTAAAAATACTAGATCACAATATTTAAAGGCTTTCTTTTACGATATGTGTAATCACAGACTAACTACTGTTCAGATCCTCTCCTGTACTGCATACGCTGATTTATACTCAACATCTGCTGCTCTATATAATTAACCCTTCAGTCTAATTACACTGTTAGTAATGAAACCTGCAGCTGATCAGAGTTTATTAAGCACTAACAGTCTCCTACATATGCTTAGAGAAGCTTACTGTTGTCAGCATACAATAAAATAGTCATATTTATTTATTTATTTATTTATTAACTATTCAACTGGGCTGCCTGTGGGCTACACACAATTTAGGTGTGCACATAATGCCAACTACAGAATGATGCCTTTTCTGGGGCGGTTACACTGGTGTCCATGTACGCACCAGTGTCACACAAGAACCACTTTCAGATCCCTTAAGAACCTTTCAATGGATTTCAAGCGTCCACACAGGGTAAAGGTTCTATACCACTTCAAATCATTTCCTAGTCTAGGTCACATGGTTAGGAACAGCCACGGACTTGATGGCGTCACTTATCTGGGACTACTAGCGGGCCTGTCCGGAGGCAGGCTGGCTACTTGCGGCTTCCCTGTCTAGACGGTTAGTCAGTCAGCTAGTCTGAGAGTCGGGTAACCCTAGTTTTTTTTTTTTTTAAGCTGCGGTTCGACAAATATATCAAACGTGCACAGTCAAACGTATCGGTCATCAGACTCTGGGTGTTTGAACACTGCTTTTTACCCAATTGGGAGAAAAAAAGGGTTAAAAAAAAAAAGTTTATTATTGCTGCTATGTTGGGAATCCAAAAGTAGGACCATAAAGGGTTGTTAAAGGGTTATGCCAATACTAATCACACCTATGACATGTATTGACATTTAGGAGTGAACACATGGCTGAGAAGTTACTTAAAACCATCACCGCTTTGACTCATACGCCATGTGTGTGGTTAGAAGCTTCTTCTGTTGGAAGTTCACATGTGGTTAAGCCGGCACTTTCTCCAGGCCGTTTGGAGGCAGGCTCGCTCTTCAACTAAAAGTCCCGGCGCGATATCAAAGAGAATATTGAACAATATCTAGACACGCTCCTCTCATATGCTGGAGGTTTTGCAATTATATGAAGCGCTTCCTTTTTACGTAGAAACAGTGAACAGCGCGCACGGATCAGGCCACGAGGGAGGCGTAGACGTAGTAGCAAGGCTGGACGATCTTCCCCTGCAGTGTGGGATGACCAAGAACATACCAGAAACCCCCTAAACATACCTACCTTATGCTCACTGACCTGAGAGGAGCTCTGAATCATCAGTGCCACCACAAGAATCACCAATTCTAGTTCCTGGATGGCTATTAATACTACAGGTGCTGATCAGGGTCTGACCCAGACGAGAAACCAATCGATTGATTACAATACTGACACATTTGTGGGAATTACACTGATTTACCGAACTGATTTCCTTACACAGAAAGTAGGATGTCATTCAGAGGTGCCAAACAGTCATTTAGACTCAGTATGGGGGGGGGAATGCTCCGTTCTAGATAACCTTACCCAGTCAGAGCTGTGGTTCTACAGTGGAGGTGAAGGGAAGCAGACGTCTGAAGCTCTAATAAAAGCTCCTCACAGAAAGTTCTTCACCTGATGGTGATGAAGACGCTGCCTGATGACTTTTGGGTTTTTTTCTTTGTCCAGTTGCCCCACCCATTCGTAGCGATACATGCAAAGCCAGTCACCGCCCATTTTCGTACTGCCACCCTATGTGGCATTGCCTGGTCTCCAGCTCCAGCAGACGTTAACTGTGCCGGCTGGCATTGCTTAAGTGGCCAATTGTGCTCTCTCTGACTTCGGCCGCTGATGACAAAGCAGCATGGCTCAGGATTCAAACTTATGACCCTTCCCAGTCAATAGAAGGTCTACTAGTGGTTCCTTTGACTCCCAGTAAACTGCTGGTACACCCCTATCTACAGTTCCTCGGATGTTCCCGTAGATTACCATCTGTAATGTTGCGTTCTTTCCTTTGTCAGGCTTTGATCTACAAGGACTGCTAGCATAATGAGTTCTATCATTCCCAAAACATCAAACTGTCATCCTCATACCAGAGTTACTACCGATTTCCCCAAATTTCTCATGTAAAAACAAAGTCTTTCAGAGCTCTTGTTGGTGTGAGACGCTCCATTCTAGAGAAAACCAGTCAGAGCTGTGGTTCTACAGTGGAGGTGAAGGGAAGCAGACGTCTGAAGCTCTAATAAAAGCTCCTCACAGAAAGTTCTTCACCTAATGGGGATGAAGACGCTGCCTGATGCCTGAGACACGGTTCTACCAGAGTTCTGAGAAGAGTTCGGCTCTAGAACCCAAAGCCATGTTATTAAAATCGCATCATTAAATTGGTGGAGGGATACGTGGAGGGTGCGATGCAAAAAAATAGTCCCCAGGGGAAAAACAAAAAAGTAATTTCGCCACTAGTTCTCCATTACATATAAAACGCAGGAGACTCTGTAGCAACTTCGAACCAGTGGGTTTGGAAAGTAGGTAAATTAAATATGTTTGTGCTGTAGTGAGGAAATTTAAATGGGGAGGATTTTTAACAATCACAATTTCACACCAAACCTGACTGTTTACATAGGTGGAGGAAAAGCCAGAGGTTCATTCGCACAGCAGAAGAGCCCAAGGAAGGTGCTCGCTGTTCCCAACTGAAGCGTACCGAATATAGCACGGCAGACCTCGGCTTGGTGATTACAGTGCAGATTTTAGCCCAAAAGCTGGGAGAGAAAAGCCCCGGATTGAGTTACACGCTACACTGCAACAGAAAGTACATTGTGTATGCGAGTGTGTGTGTGTGTGTGTGTGTGTTTGTGTGTGCATATATGTGTGTGTGTGTGTGTGTCTGCTGCATGTCTGAGTATGTCTGAGGTTGAAGGGGCGAGCTGCTTTACGCCTCCTTTCCCGTCTCTGAGCACGAAGCACACACACACACAAACACGCACACACACACACACACACACACACACACACACACACACACACACAGACGTAGTTCAACACTTCCTACTAATTACCAACGAGACGCTGTGAGGAAATTCCCAACACACCACCATCACAAACACACGGGAGGGCGGCTTTCGTTCTTTTCTTTTTTTTTTTTCCCCTCTCGCTCTCGTTTTCTCGGCTGGTCTTTGTGGCAGAGAGATGTTCAGATGTGAAGAGGAACTGTACCCGTGCTTGCCTGCAGGCTGGAAGGTGGTAAGCTGGTAAGCATACAGGAGGTTCCTTCAGCTGAGGTGCAGCACTGTCAGAAACCCCGTCTCTCAGCAGTGCAGAAGCTCCAGATCTCATCAGAACAGATAAAGCAGGTGAACATAATCCAGTAAGAAGGAGGAACAAGAGCTTCTCATTCTGAAGAAAGTAGTGAGATCTTGTCGGTGAGCTAGTCTGAAGAACAGAGCTCGGTTCCTCCAGGGTTCTCCTGGACGCCCCCCAGTCCAGCCAGCACAGCGTGGAGGATGTGTTCAACTCCATCAGCAGCAGCAGCAGCAGCAGCAGCTCACCTGATTTACCATCATTAAGCCCTGATTTACCACCAAACCAGGTGTTGATCTGAGGAGAACTCTAAATAACACTAGACTCCATGAGGAGAACTTTGGAGATGTTCTAATGATGAACACAGATATCCTGCTACCTGAGCCTCCTGATTCAGAGCAGTTTGTAATGGTGAGATTGGTGGTTTGTTGAGAGGCCGCTGGTCTCTACTGCGGTTGTAAATTTGACAACATGGCGGACAGTTTTGGCTTTATTTCTGTAGTAGAAGGAGGTGGAACCACGGTGTCACATTCAGATGGACCTCAGAGGGTGTCTGGTGGTATCTGGACACCATCAGACAAGTTGTTAGCACTTTTGGTGCTAACAGAAACACCCCCAGAAGACCTGCCTGGTGTTTTGGAGATGACCAGCCTAGTTGAAGGTGTGGTCCCTGTGGAGGACTGGGCCTTCCTCTAGATGCCTTTATTTGGTTCTTCTGATGACAAGGCCCTGAATTTCTGGGGACATCGCTGATTCAGATCGCGCTCCCAGTTTGACAGGCTACCAGACCGCTATTCATTAGGTTTGTCTCAGAGTACGATGTGTCACATTCAAATTGCCACCTATATTAATCATAAGAGATCCGCCACACGCTCCCCTACACCCACACCCTCCCTGTGGGGACTTATGCATATTAAACTTAGACTGAACTGAAGGCATTTGCATGTAAGAGAATATACGATCTCTCTATGAGATGGGAAGGCAATGGGAGGGTTACCCTCTATAGAGCCCACCCTTCCACAGAGGGGTAATGCCAATCTTTTCCAACACTTATATTAAATCTTGCAATCCGATGTGGTCTAGCGGACTAAGGCACTGACACTATGATCCCACCAGCAGCCAGAGCCTGAGAGAGCACAATCAGCCCTTGGGTGGGTAGATGGAGCTCTCTCCCCCCAAATCACCTCCGTTCGTGTATCTGCTAGCCAATGCACCAAAGCTCGGTACCTGGCGCTTTCCTGGAGCAATACATGTGATGATGGAGTACTTACAGTTGGGGTAGATCTGGGGCAAAATGGACCAAAATGATTACAGTCCCTGCATGCACACTGGACCCTTTTTTCGGCTGACCTCACCTTGACCTGAGGGTACGTCTTCCTGTTCTTCTCGCTGGAGGCTCCAGGAAGTCCACCGTGGGAGGGGCCTTCACAGCCATAACGAAACCTGAAGCCTCGCTGGACAGGACGCAAAACACAGAGTACGCACGTGTTAATCACACCGGATATTAATGCCTGTAACGTGATTAATATGCAATGCACAGTGCTTTACCTGCTTGGGTTGTTCTATAATTTGCAGACAGGGTCCATCTAGTGCAACAGAGGAGAGAAAATAACGTGAAGACAGATACTGTAAAACAGGCCGGCGGAGGAGAGCTCTGAAACCGGGCTGTCTGACCAAAGACAACATTTCAAACTTTCATTTTACTGTATAAATGATGATCATTTTATGGGGCGTCCTAACTTTTTCATAAATATCTGAGAAAGGGTTTCTCCCGTTCACTTTCTCCACTATTTGGCACAATGTACACCCATTAAAAATAACAATAAATAAATAAAAACAGATTTACAAACATCTACAGAACCATTCAACCCATTTAAAGCAGCATTACGTGAGAATTGGTATTTCATGCTCCTGGGCTCCCCCTACAGCTGCGGAGTATAAGTCACTTTATGCCCCACTGCAGTAAATACAAATCATGCTCTGAGCGCCCCCCTCATGGTAAGCTGTGAACATGCATTTGTTGACAAGCCAATAGATACACCTACATTGGGGCCCTAGTGTTAGTAGGTGTATCTCTTGCCTTATCAACAAATGCATGTGTACAGCTTTCCATGAGGAGTCGCTCAGAGCATGATTTGTACACATGCATTTGTTGACAAGCCAAGAGATACACCTACTAACACTAGGGCCCCAATGTAGGTGTTAGTACCCCCCTTGCACATTAGGCGGTTCTCTGAAGTATCACGGTTCCACACTAAAGAACCTCCTTCTTTGTGTAATGTAATGAAACCTGCTTGGGCGTGCCGTGGAGAGTCGGCAGAGAGTTTCACGCCAGTAAACCAGAAACGAGACATGCTGTTGCTGAGTAAAGGCTGAAGGTCACCACTCTGAAGCCAATGTTTAGCAAGTTCATTCATGCGTCGGCTCGGAGCTCGTAATTCTGAGCGCAGCGCTCACTCGATGACGAGAGGACGTGGTTTTAAAAAATAGCTCGTTTCCATTATGAAACAAGAGAGAATGAGCGGTTTCACTGAAAGAGCTGATGAGGAAATGATCAACTACACACCAGCCAAAACATTAAAACCACCGTTAAAACTAGGGGACCTGAAGAACACTGCTGAAAAAAACAAAACAACAAAATTACAACTAGCAACTGAGCATCTCGGACACTTTGACAAGATCCAGACTGTGATGTTCTGGAGATGTTCTGATGTTCCTCCAGTAGTCTAGAACATCGGGCAGGTCTTGTGGGTAACTGCTGGAGTCTGGAGACATTGGAGATGGAAAGACTGGAAGAGTTTAGGGAAGGGAAGAAAGAGGGCTGGGCGGAGCTGCACATCATACCGCAACCAGCCAGCAGAGGCGCTAGACCTGTGGTCGCTACACTTCTGATGTCCATGCTTTCTACAGTCATTGATTTCGCCCAGTCTCACGGCACTGCTAAGCGGCGTAGGTAGATCTGTGATGCTCTGAACATTTTTGTTGCCTGGAGACGCCCGAAACTCAAGCTCCCACTGCATGTTTACGTAGAAGAGCAAGCCTGTGCCTCTTCCTGTGAACAGGGACACAGCTCTGACCACATCCTCTCCACAGTACAGCGCTGTCAATAAGACAAACCTGCACCTCAGCTAGTCAAGTCAAGCCTCGTTGCGTCCATTGCGTGCGCGCACACACACACACACACATACACACACACACAGCTGGGAACAAAAGGATGCAATCCAACCCACCACAGTTCACAATTAAAACAAAGAACGAGCCACAGTTAATCGGGTGGGTGGGGCGGATCGATTCACTATATGTCCAAATGTTTGTAGACACCCCTTCCAATGAATACATATAGCTACTTGAAGATGTGTAAATGTACACATACAGCTTGTCTAGTCCCTGGAGAAAAGTACTGCCAATAGAATAAGCCACAGTGAACCTATTGGCACCATGCTGCCTAATAATACCAGGTGTGGGCTAGTAGAGGGGTATAAAGCCCCCCAGTATTGAGCTGTGGAGCAGTGGAAGAGCTGTGTTCTCTGGAATGATAGTGGAGCTCCATCCAGTACTTTTGGGATGAGTCGGGAATTGGGGATGAGTTGGGGTGGTGATCAATCATCCATTATCCTGACCTCACTAATGACTTTCTGTTGTTGCTGAATGCAATCAAATCCTCACAGCAATGCTGCTCCACAACAGGGTCCAAATCCTCCTTTTTTAGTGGAGACAGTTACTCCAACAAAAGCAGGATTAACTCTTTTTAATACCTCTGATTACAGAAAAACAGTGAATGAGAAGGTGTCCAAATACTTTTTTTTTTTAATACTATACTGATTAAAACCTCGCACCGAACCACGATGCTTTTGCGACGTTATGCCCCTACTAGTTACAGACTGGAGCTGAATGTTCCAAAACCAATCAAATCAGGAATTGAATCCAATTTAATCGAATCAAACTGAATCGAATCCTGGGCCTCGTGAATCGTTTCACTCTCCACAAGTTTCCCCAAGACCTCACCACATACCAGAAAACATCACATACTGCTTCCGTACTGCTCTGTGGTGTCTCTACGACATTCACGGTTAACTGATGAAGGCCGACACACGCGCAAGCCTGTCAGTCTCATCTTCGGCAGGTTTCCGACGGCGACCGCGCGCGGATGAGGCGTGGTTCAAGATTTTTCAACTGCCTGTCTCTCACCATGTGCAGAGTGTAGAGGAAATGCAGAGCCCGTTCTATTTTCTCTCTTGTTCCTTTCACTTCTCTGTTTGACGAGAGAGAGAGTGTGTGTGTGTGTGGGGGGGGATCAGATACTGTAACCCTGTGTGTATTACACTGAGGAGCAATTCATGCTCACACAAAAGCTCTTCGCTTCACTTTGATGGGTAAATGATGGGTAATTGATGAGTAATTGAAGGGTAATTGATGAGTAATTGAGTAAAATTCTAACGAGCATCACTGCATCAAATCCCTGTTTAACCGAATCTCTTTTTTCCAGTGGCTCAATTAGTCATTACAGCTCTTAACGAGTTGGACAGGTGAGTCAGAGCAGGTGTTAAGAAGCAGGTGTAACGGAACAAAGTCCGCCTCGCGTCTCAGAGACATGCGTCGACTGTGTGGCTGCGTCCCAATCGCATAATATAACACACTAATACAATAAAAAGTGTCTACTCTTAACTACATACACTTAATAGTGCACTACCATGGCAACTCGGCAGGTCAGTACACACCCATTTTCCACTAACAGGAAGTGAACAGGAAGTCACTGCAAGTTGCATCGCTGTCCTCCATGGTTTCTAATAACTGTTCCAGGCGAGAGTAGCTCCTCCTTTTCCATTTCGCATTGCATTGTGGGATGACAATGTCCATCATAATCACACCCAAAAACCGACCGGTTCTAAATACATGCATCCTGGATATGTGAGTATACTCAATTTTGACACGTGTATCTGTACTGCATACTTCATACTCCAACACTAGTTAGTATTAGTACTTGGTATGCAATTGGGACACACCATGTGTCCTTCTATAAGGCATTTGTTCATAGACTGAGGGGACACCTTAATTGGGTCATTCACCAACATTAATCCGGTCACTGTAGCTCAGTTACGTGGGGCAGCCGTGCCCTGAAGGTTAGAGAGGCGGCCTTATGACCAGAAGGTTGTTGGTTCAATCCCCTGAACAGATAGGACGTGACTTAAGTGCCCTTAAGCAAGGCACCAAACCCACAACTGCCCCCCGGGTACCTCAGTCCGGGCTATCCACTGCTCCAGGCACGTGTGCTCACTGTTCCCTAGTGTGAGCATGTGAGCAATTGAAAGTTCTGCTAAGCTAAGCTAAGCTAGGCTTTGCTATGCTATGAGGCTGTGGGCCGTCGGCAATGAAAAATAAATCCAGCTAATAAAAGCAAAGCTCTCCATAAAGGTGGAATTATTGGGTGTGTCCCAATTGTAATTAATAAGTATGTAGTTTAAATAAGGGTCGAAGTTGAGAGTACTGAGATATCCAGAAATGAGGGAGGAGCTACTCACTTCTGGAATTATTAAATTATTAGGAAAAAATGGCGGATGCAAATGTAGCGGCAACAATGTGAGATGTTGGCATAGCAACGCTTCATCACTTCCTGTTAGCGTGTTCATGTTTAACGTGCACTAACCCACACTATAGGGATTAGTATAGAGTAAGCACCTCAAAGTGCTGGTGTGCAGTAGGCAATTGGGACACAGCCTCTGTTTCATTCCGAGGGACAATAACAGGGTGGTAAACAGGCTTGTTAAACAGTATCTGAGCATTTTCCACCCAAACCAAAGTCACACACTTACTCTTCATACACCAAACAACAACTTACGCACCAATACCTGCACCCTAGAACACTTGGCAAAGTGCCAATTAGACAGGTAGCTTATGCAAAGTCACAGTAGATCTTTTTTTTTTTTTTGTGGGATCGGACCAGACAGACTGGCTTCACCGGTTGTCCTTCCTTTGACCGGGAACACCCCAAAAGACCAGCCTGGACGTTCTGGAGATGGTCTGACCCTCCAGTCGTCTAGAAGTGTCTCAGACTCTTACGCTCGCCTTGCCTCCAACCCTTGAAGGGTCCCATTAGATCCCGACCATCAATGTTTTTTCAGGTCACCTGGCAGGATCTTTGATGTTATGGCTGACGGCCTTCTGCTCATATCCCTCTTCATTGTCTTTCATTGCTTTTTTATAGGTCACTCTATACCCAAATGTTAATGGACACCCCTTGGCCTAATAATGCCAGACGTGGGCTAGTAGAGGGGTATAAAGCCCTCCAGCATTGAGCTGTGGAGCAGTGGAGGAACTGTGTTCTCTGCAATGATGGTGGTGGTGCTCCATCCAATGCGTTTGGGATGAGGTCGGGTGGTGATCATTCATCCATCATCCTGACCTCACTAACGCTCTTGTCGCGGAATGCAATCAAATCCTCACAGCAATGCTGCTCCAAAATCTAGTAGGGAGCCTTCTTCCTTGGGCAGTAGAGACAGTTACTCCAACAAACGCAGGATCAGATCTGAATGAGCGTGTGTCCTAATACTTTTGTCCATATTGTGTCTAATAAAACATAAAGCAAGGTTCTTGAAAGTAGGGATGCACCGATACCACTTGTTCCTTTTCCGATACCGATACCAGATTTTCAAGTATCTGCCGATACAGAGTACTGGTATTGATACCAACACTGACTTAATTACTTACATTTACATTTACGGCATTTAGCAGATGCTCTTATCCAGAGCGACTTACAAAAGTGCTTTGCTATTTACCCAAGAAAAACCTCAGCTAGTTAGAATAGACTAATAGTTGAAAGATACCTTTAAGCTTTAGACATTACTAAGCACAAGTCAATAAGGTGACCATAGTACTCTGCTATTCGCCTATTAAGTATTCTCAGAAGAGGAGGGTCTTCAGTCTGGGTTTGAAGACAGTGAGCGTTGGACTCTGCTGTTCGGACACTCAGGGGAAGCTTGTTCCACCACTTCGGTGCAGGACAGAAAAAAGTCTGGACGCTTGTCTCGATAGTACTTGATAGACGGCTATAAATCCTGATACTCCTTAAAAAGAGCAGCATGCACTGGTTGACTAACGACACATTTAAAAAGTTTCAGAGCTTTGAAGCAATAAACATTTCCACAATGCAGTAAGCATGTAGGGAAGCATAATCTTGCTAAGCTTGACCAACAGTTTGGTGTAAAAATTCACATTTCATTACGAGTAGACGTCTCTGTGTAAAAAGCTTTCAGTGTGTGACTTTGAAAATTAAAAGTCTCTGTTTAATAGTAGTAACTATTTATGACTGGCTGTTTGATGGTTGCTTAAATGTTTGGTTTCATAAAGTAAACAAAAAAAAATTCTATGTTAAAAAAAAAAAAATAAATAAAAAAAGTCACTGAGCTTTATGGTATTAATGCTCGATCTATTGCTGATACTGTTACCAAGTACCAGTATCGGCCGATACCGATACAGTACCGATACAGTATCGATATCGGTGCAACACTAGTGAAAAGATCGTTCGATCGTTTGGGTTCTGGCTGCAGTGCAAATTTACAAGCAAAAAAAAACAATAACCCCACACCGTCACGCCTCGCTCCAGGAGAAGCCCCAAATATCAGTCGGAAGGCGTAGGGCTGCCCCGGATCTTCTTACTAGATCAACTTTATTTTTTCTTCAGCGCGACGCTGTCATAACCAGTTAGTCAAAACACCCGTATGTGCCTACTGTTACAACTAGAAGAATACTTCAGAGCATTTGTGATGATGACGTGACCGGCTGCTCATCCGTGCCCCCCCCCCACCCCCACCCCCAACACAGCATCCCTTACCTATTCTTGGTGTGTTGGAGTGTGGAATAGGCTGGAAATGCGGGTCCCCTGGGTAATTCCATGTTTGCCCAAACTCTAGACAGAACTAGACAGAGGAAGAAACGAGAGGAGATTAGATCAGAGTAAGGTTCAGCAGATTCCTCAATTTTTTAGAACAGCAACAGAAGCACCTTCTGCTGTCTATTGTGTGTCGATTCTGGTGGACGAACCGGTGCAGAACCAACCAATGCCATCCTAATCAACTCCTGAGAGGCTAGCACAGATATCTGCAAGACTGATTACCAGCTCAGACAGCTTTGCTTAGCTCAAAGTAAGATTTCAGGAAAGGTAAAGTTACGTCTGCTTCTGAATGGCATGCCGCTGTCTGATACCCTGATAACTCTGCATGGAAAAAATGAGAAGTGGGTGTGTAAAGAGTGCAGTTACATTAAATTCCTGCACAGTTTATGATGAGTCAACTATGTGTAACCCGCTGCCCAACGTTACCCTGGAAAAACTGAGCTAGAAGGTTTTTAAGGAACCCAATAATGTGCGAGTGATGCACGAAATTAGACTGGGAACTACTGAGATCTACAGATATATACAGCACAGTGTTACGCTAAAATATGGGGGATATGTAGATTTTGATATGCAGAGGACCTGGGCTGCATACCTCAACTTTGCATGGAAAATACTGAGAATACGGAGTCCTGTTATGTCCAATTTCTGCAACCTGCTACCCAACGTTACCCTGGAATCACCTTATCTGCATGAAACTGATGCACTAAGAACTGGAGGGTTTTAAGAAGTCAAATTACATGCATTTATTTTGCAAAATGTAAAACAAACAAAACTATGAAATACACAGTTCACATGCAACCTGCTGCCTATATTATACTGAAATAACTGAAATATACAGTTTTTAAATGAACCCAATAAAGTTGAGGGATGCAAGGTTTTAAGGATGTGCAACTGCAAAACATGCTTCTGAATGGCATGCCCCTGTCTGATACCCAACTCTGCCCAACTTTACCCTGGAAAAACTGAGCTAGAAGCTGTTTTTTAGCAGTATTTAGGGAGCCTGATTATTTCCAGCCTTCTGCACCATATTATAATGGGACAATTGAGAGATTTCTGAAAAGGATGCACTGAAAAAACTGGAATACGGGTTTTAGCTTAAATACCGATTTTAGCTTCTTAAGCAGCCCAATTACATGCAATTTCTGCAGAATGTTAGGCTGAACAAAACTGAAGGATGTACAGATTGAAGGTCCTCATTTGCATGTAACTGATGCACAACATTGTACTGAATAAACAGAGATACACAATGTTTCTAAAGAGCCCAATTACACCTAACTGATGCAGAATATTAGACTGAAAGATACTGAAATACACAGTTTTAAAAGGAAGCCAATTATGTCCAACCTTCTATTTTACTGTATTTTATCTGTATTACACTGGTAAAATTGAGGAATGGGAAGTTTTAAGGATGTGCAACTGCAAAACATGCAGAGAGAAAAACTGGAAATACAGATTTTGAGCACCTTAATTGCAAATTGCATGCAACTGATGCACAACTCTGTATAGAAAAACTCTAATTACATGCAATTTCTGCAAAAAGCAAAATATAAGAAATACTATGAGAAATATAGTTTCTGTGCAACCTGCTGCTCAACGTTATACTGGAATCACCTTAATTGCATAAAACTGATGCACTTAGCACTGGAGGGTTTTTAAGAAGTCAATTGCATGCATTTTGCAAAATGTAAAACTAAAAAAAACAACAACTAAGAAATACACAGTTCACATGTATCCTGCTGCCCAACCGTTCCCCTGCAAAACCTAAGAAGTAGAAGGCTTGCACCCAATAATGTGCAAATTCTGCAGTTGCAGACTGAAAGAAACTGGGATCTACAGTTTTAAAGGAACCCAATTATGTGCAACCTTCTACACCATGTTACACTGGTGAAATTGAGGGATAGAAGCTTTTAAGGATGTGCAACTGCAAAACATGCAATGAAAAAAACTGGAAATACAGATTTTGAGCACCTCACTGATGCACAACCCTGTAGTGAAAAACTAGGCACTGGAGGGTTTTTAAGGAGTCCAATTACATGCTTTTGTTTCTGCAAAATGTAAAACAAACAAAAAAAACCTACAAGGAAATGCACAGTTCACGTGCAACCTGCTACTCAACCGTTTCCCTGCAAAACCTGAGGAATAGAAGGTTTTTAAGGAACCCAATAATGTGCAAATTTTGCACAGTTTTAGACTGAAAGAAACTGGGATCTACAGTTTTCAGGAGCCTGATTACATGCACCTGATGTGCAACGTTGGACTGAAGAAAACAGGAGATGGGAAACAAATGTTTCTACTATTGAAAAAAACCTTAGGTTTTAAAGGAGCCCATTGATGGCCAATTGCAGCACAGTGTTACACTGTCAAAACTGCGAGATAGAGGGTTATTAAGGAGCCTAATTACAGCATGTACACTAAGAAAAATATGCAGATATGCAGATTTTGAGGACCTGAACTGTATGCAACTGGTGCACAACGCTGCACTGAAAAAACTGAGAGATTTCAGAAGATTTCAGAACCCCAATTACATGCATTATTCATACTGTACATCAGATCACGACTGGCAACACCTCTTCATTAACGCCTTCAATCTGCCTGAACGACAGACAACCGGCCGTCCCGCTTCGGCATCTAACGCTTGTGGATCTCCTCAGCGGTGCCCGGTAGGCCGGTGATGTTCCAACAAGCAGCAAATGAACAGAAGTTCAGGCCATATGGTGAGAAATGTTAAAAAGTGAGCTCTCTGCTTGCAGACCCATGCGCACAGATCCGGAGCTCGGCTAGCCTTTGATGTCGAGCTGAAGGTAGGCTAGCATCGACCACAACAGGCAGAAAAAAAAGCGAACCCTGGCAGCTTTCTAAGAGGCGCTTCCTGTGAGATGAGGTTATTACTCTCATCATTAGACGTTTTAAATGTGGCATATCTACTGCTTATGTGTATCAGTGATGCAAATTCTCCGTCTGGCCATTCATGCGCTATGAATCATATGCAAAGACCGTAACAGTCTAATGTTCCTGGCTTCAACGGAAAGGCCTGGAAGGCTGACACAAACTTCTGGTTCATACAAATAGAGTTCCCACCTCTGGATGTCCTGTAAGATATGGATCCTCTTCCGTCATGGTTCCTGCAAAACAGCAAGACAAGACAATGGGTTACTTCTCAACGGACATCAAAACAGAGGTCCCAGCAGATGCAACCTCATCTAGTACCGACTGCATCGGCCAAGGGTTGGGGTCTACATATCAGGCAGCAAGTGAACGGTCAGCTCTTCAAGGTGATGCAGGAAAAATGGACAAGTGTAAGAATCTGAGGACAAGAACCCAACTGTGATGTTCTAGGATCTGAACAGCAGAACATCTCAGAACATCCTAGAACATCCTCAGAAGGATCCACCAGCCAGGTCTTGGGTGTTGGGTGTTGCCCGTATGCAGTGGTCAGCACCTACTAAAAGTGCTCCAAGGAAGGACAATCAAGGGTCATGGACGCCCAATGTTAATTGTTATTATGGAGGCCCCGCCTCCCAACTTACAGGACTGAAAGGATCTGCTGCTAATGCCTGAAGGTGTCCAGATAACCACAGCAGGACACCTTCAGGGGTCTTGCAGAGTCCATGCCTCAATTTTAGGCAGGTGACACAAACAGGTTCCCCAGTTTCAGTCGATAAAAGCGATAAAAGCAAAACTTTATTCTCAAAACTGAGAATCAGCGAACAGATATATCTGTTGGTCTGTCTTTTAAATCAATGTGTCAACGTGAAGCGAAACCTCATCTAATATCGAGTTACACTGGAATAGATGACGTCTGAGCCGGAATTACACAGTCATTACAAACAAATAACAGAAGTAACACTGTGGCTAAAAGTCTCGTATTGAAATAGCTAGCTTAAACCAACACTAACTTAGGGAGTCCCTAAAACATCAAGCTAGAAGAATAATAGTTACAGACATGAACCAGTCACTCGTTTGTTCAATCAATCGAAATAATTCTCTCATTTTGATGAATGTACTCTCAATTTAACAATTGTTCCCTTAGCTTGCTAAATTGTTCCCTCAACATAACAATCCGTTCCCTCGCTTTATTAATCCGTTCCCTCGCTTTATTAATCCGTTCCCTCGCTTTATTAATACGTTCCCTCGCTTTATTAATACTTTCCCTTAGTTTAATAATCCGTTCCCTCGCTTTATGAATACGTTCCCTCGCTTTATTAATCCGTTCCCTCGCTTTATTAATACGTTCCCTCGCTTTATTAATACGTTCCCTCGCTTTAATAATCTGTGCCTCGCTTTAATAATCTGTGTCTCACTTTTATCAATGGCTTTAATAAACCGTTCCCTCGCTTTAATACGTTCCCTCGCTTTAATAATCCGCCCCTCGCTTTAATAATACGTTCCCTCGCTTTATTAATACTTTCCTTTGCTTTAATAAATTGTCCCTCGCTTTATTAATACGTTCCCTCGCTTTAATAATCCGCCCCTCGCTTTAATAATACGTTCCCTCGCTTTATTAATACTTTCCTTTGCTTTAATAAATTGTCCCTCGCTTTATTAATCAATCCCTCGCTTTAATAATACGTTCCCTCGCTTTATTAATACGTTCCCTCGCTTTATTAATACGTTCCCTCAGTTTAATAATACGTTCCCTCAGTTTAATAATACGTTCCCTCGCTTTAATAATCTGTTCCTCGCTTTATTAATACGTTCCCTCGCTTTATTAATCAATCCCTCGCTTTAATAATCCGCCCCTCGCTTTAATAATACGTTCCCTCGCTTTATTAATACTTTACTTTGTCTTAATAAATTGTCCCTCGCTTTATTAATACGTTCCCTCGCTTTATTAATCAATCCCTCGCTTTAATAATACGTTCCCTCGCTTTATTCATACGTTCCCTCGCTTTATTCATACGTTCCTCTCTTTATTAATAGGTCCCCACGCTTTATTAATACGTTCCCTCGCTTTATTAATACGTTCCCTCGCTTTATTAATACTTTCCCTCGCTTTATTAATCAATCCCTCGCTTTAATAATACGTTCCCTCGCTTTAATAATACGTTCCCTCGCTTTAATAATCTGTTCCTCTCTTTATTAATACGTTCCCTCGCTTTATTAATACGTTCCCTCGCTTTAATAATACTTTCCCTTAGTTTAATAATCCGTTCCCTCGCTTTATTAATACTTTCCCTTAGTTTAATAATCCGTTCCCTCGCTTTATTAATACGTTCCCTCGCTTTAATAATCTGTGCCTCGCTTTAATCAATCGCTTTAATAAACCGTTCCTCACTTTATTAATACGTTCCCTCACTTTAATAAACCGTTCCTCACTTTATTAATACGTTCCCTCGCTTTATTAATACGTTCCCTCACTTTAATAAACCGTCCCTCGCTTTATTAATACGTTCCCTCGCTTTATTAATACTTTCTCTCACTTTATTAATCCGTTCCCTCGCTTTATTAATACGTTCCCTTGCTTTAATAATACGTTCCCTCGCTTTATTAATACGTTCCCTCGCTTTATTAATACATTCCCTTAGTTTAATAATACGTTCCCTCAGTTTAATAATACGTTCCCTCAGTTTAATAATCTGTTCCTCGCTTTATTAATACGTTCCCTCAGTTTAATAATACGTTCCCTCAGTTTAATAATACGTTCCCTCGCTTTATTAATACGTTCCCTCGCTTTATTAATACATTCCCTTAGTTTAATAATCTGTTCCTCGCTTTAATAATCTGTTCCTCGCTTTATTAATACGTTCCCTCAGTTTAATAATACGTTCCCTCGCTTTAATAATCTGTTCCTCGCTTTATTAATACGTTCCCTCAGTTTATTAATACGTTCCCTCAGTTTAATAATACGTTCCCTCGCTTTAATAATCTGTTCCTCGCTTTATTAATACGTTCCCTCGCTTTATTAATACGTTCCCTCGCTTTATTAATACGTTCCCTTGCTTTAATAATACTTTCCCTTAGTTTAATAATCCGTTCCCTCGCTTTATTAATACTTTCCCTTAGTTTAATAATCCGTTCCCTCGCTTTATTAATACGTTCCCTCACTTTATTAATACGTTCCCTCACTTTAATAAACCGTTCCTCGCTTTATTAATACGTTCCCTCGCTTTATTAATACGTTCCCTCACTTTAATAAACCGTCCCTCGCTTTATTAATACGTTCCCTCGCTTTATTAGTACGTTCCCTCGCTTTAATAATACGTTCCCTCGCTTTATTAATACGTTCCCTCGCTTTATTAATACATTCCCTTAGTTTAATAATACGTTCCCTCGCTTTATTAATACGTTCCCTCAGTTTATTAATACGTTCCCTCAGTTTAATAATACGTTCCCTCAGTTTAATAATACGTTCCCTCGCTTTAATAATCTGTTCCTCGCTTTATTAATACGTTCCCTCGCTTTATTAATACATTCCCTTAGTTTAATAATCTGTTCCTCGCTTTATTAATACGTTCCCTCAGTTTAATAATACGTTCCCTCAGTTTAATAATACGTTCCCTCGCTTTATTAATACGTTCCCTCGCTTTATTAATACATTCCCTTAGTTTAATAATCTGTTCCTCGCTTTAATAATCTGTTCCTCGCTTTATTAATACGTTCCCTCAGTTTATTAATACGTTCCCTCAGTTTAATAATACGTTCCCTCAGTTTAATAATACGTTCCCTCGCTTTATTAATACGTTCCCTCGCTTTAATAATCTGTTCCTCGCTTTATTAATACGTTCCCTCGCTTTATTAATACGTTCCCTCACTTTAATAAATGGTCCCTCGCTTTAGAAGGGACCCTTTCATCACACTGAGGGGACTCACTGAGGGGACTCACTGAGAGGACACACTGAGGGGACTCACTGAGGGGACACACTGAGGGGACTCACTGAGAGGACACACTGAGGGGACTCACTGAGGGGACTCACTGAGGGACACACTGAGGGACACACTGAGGGGACTCACTGAGGGACACACTGAGGGGACACACTGAGGGGACACACTGAGAGGACACACTGAGAGGACTCGCTGAGGGGACACACTGAGGGGACACACTGAGGGACACACTGAGGGGACACACTGAGGGGACTCACTGAGGGGACTCACTGAGGGACACACTGAGGGACTCACTGAGGGGACTCACTGAGGGGACACACTGAGGGGACTCACTGAGGGGACACACTGAGAGGACACACTGAGGGGACTCACTGAGGGGACACACTGAGGGGACTCACTGAGGGGACACACTGAGAGGACACACTGAGGGGACTCACTGAGGGGACACACTGAGGGGACTCACTGAGGGACACACTGAGGGACTCACTGAGGGGACTCACTGAGGGGACTCACTGAGGGGACACACTGAGAGGACACACTGAGGGGACTCACTGAGGGGACACACTGAGAGGACACACTGAGGGGACTCACTGAGGGACACACTGAGGGGACTCACTGAGGGGACACACTGAGGGACACACTGAGGGACACACTGAGGGGACTCACTGAGGGGACTCACTGAGGGACACACTGAGGGGACACACTGAGGGGACACACTGAGGGGACACACTGAGAGGACTCGCTGAGGGGACACACTGAGGGGACACACTGAGGGACACACTGAGGGACACACTGAGGGGACTCACTGAGGGGACTCACTGAGGGACACACTGAGGGACTCACTGAGGGGACTCACTGAGGGGACACACTGAGGGGACACACTGAGGGGACTCACTGAGGGGACACACTGAGAGGACACACTGAGGGGACTCACTGAGGGGACACACTGAGGGGACACACTGAGGTGTTTTAGTGAGTGTAGTTGTTCTGCTTTGATGCTGGACGCTGGGAGAAGCTCATTAATCTGCTACCGGACTGTTTACACTGAGGACACTTCCACAGCCATGGAGCTTCCCCTTAAACCCCTGACCCCGATTAGTTCAACCACGTTCGACTCGTGTTCGACTCTTATTCGACTCTTGTTCGACTCTTGTTCGACTCTTGTTCGACTCTTATTCGACTCTTATTCGACTCTTGTTCGCGCTGTGAACTCGCTGAAGCTGCAGTCTGTGTAAAACACGTCCAAGGCCTCGAGTTACTGCGCTAATGTTAGCTTAGCCGGCTAGGCTAAAGCCCTCGCTGTGTGGAAATAGGAAGTAGCGCCGCGAACTTCAGCTAAATCTAACTTCATTTTCTGAGACTGTGGTCACTTCACACCGCAGAGCTAACCTGCTGCCCTGTCGGAAAACACATTCAGGCGCTTATATTAAGCTAAATATAATATAAAAGTGCTGAATATCGGGGTTTTCTGAACGCTGGTAGTCGAGTGCACAAGTCAACAAGTGCACAGACCCTCGGTTTGGGTCAGTAATGCTGCGCAGACTCGGATATTTAATTATGCTCGTTATTATTGAGGGATTTTTTAATATCTGTGGGGTGAAATAACCACCTCCTGAGTGTGTAAACCGGTGTGTGTCCTGCCTCGGTCTCCACAGACACGGGCAGGAATGGCTCGTCCCTTGTTGTCCAGTTAAGCAAGCCAAGCAGCGACAGTGGGCCGCGTCCCGAATCACACTAGCTGCTACTACACTAGCTAGTGCATGCTCCCCTACCGCTGCTGTACGGATCTGCTCGGATATAGCCTGCTAGCTACTGTGTAGTGTGGAAAAGTGCGAGTTTGGACGGAGCCCAAATCTTAAAAAGATCACCGAACATCGAAATTAAATAAAACGTTTTTATTTCAGGGTCATTTTAAGACTTTTATTGCTGTTGTTGAGAGCCCGGGGGGGTCAAATCTTCAACTGCTCAGCTTTTTAATATTTCAATTAAACTCGGAGTAATAGTGAGCTGCTGTTTTGGCTCCGTAAGCTTATTATCAGCGTGTTATATTAATAAATAAATAAATAAATAAATACATACATAAATACAGGAGCAAAGCAGGACTCACCTTCACTGGTGTCTGTCCGCTCCACATGTGCTGTCAGTCCGAGGAGAGCCCAGAAAGGCAGATTAGGGAGCCATGTACTCCGCTGACCACACCAGGCAGGGCGCGCAGCTCACACAGGGTCCTTCTGCTCGCGTAGCTACCGGGACGAAGAGGGAAGGATCCGGCGGCGTTCAGTTCGACAATCGGGCGGATCGGAAGCGATATCGGTTAATCGGTCACCGGCGGAGCGCAGGTCGCTCTGTTTGTATAGAAAAGTTTACTTCCTTACTGGAAATTCCCTGTGACGTAACGCAACTCCCCCCCCCCCCAGCCAGGCTGGCTGCTGCGACATCTGGTGGCCAGGGCTGGTAATGCTCTTTACTACATGTTTATAATAATAATAATAATAATAATTATTAATTCGATAAATAACTGTATTTATACTCGCCAAATATCACATAAATACAAAAAAAAAACTCAGCTTAATCTAACTTAAAAAAATAAAATAAAAACAACAACAAAAAAGATATAAGGGGGCAAAAAAAAAATGTAAAATATGATTTAAAAAAAAGACAAAACCACACAAAATAAAGGGAGATATTTTTACTAATAAACTAATAATTAAATAAATAAATGGTATGAAATTCATTAGTTTAATTACTTAACTTACTCGCTAAAAGTACAAATAACAGCCATATAAATAAAAAACTGTAACTTTTAAATAAAAAACAATAAAAAAAAAAACAATTACAGGGTCAAAAATGACATAAAAGTGTGCAAAATAAAAATTTAAAATATGATAAAGAAAACACACAGACTAAAGAAATATCTTTAATTAATTAAATAAATAATTAAATAAACACATTTTAAGATATTCAATACTTGAATTACTTAATTACTTTAATTACTCACCAAAAGTACAACAGTAATAACACAGTCACATAAATAAATAAAAAAACTTCAGCTTAATCCTTTTAAACTTGTAAATAAATAAAATAAAAAAAACAATAACAATCACAGGGTCAAAAATGACATAAAGATGGGCAAAATAAAAATGTAAAAAGAAAAAAAAACACAAAATAAAGATATTTTGAATTAAATTAATAATTAAATTAATTATTTTTTAAATATTAAATGCTTGAATTACTTAATTATAGAGTGTTTAATAGGAATTGTGTATGAATCAGGTTCCCTAATCAGAGGAATCGCTTCATTAAAATGAAGATGGTTAAGGTGAAGTTTCTCTGACGTCACAATAACCAACTTATTTACATATCTCCGCCCATGCCGTCTAGCCCCGCCCACTCACACTGCAGTTCTCAGAAGTGTCTGGGCTCGGAGCGCTTTTTGAATAAGGCACAGCCAATCAGAGCAGAGACCACGTATCTTATGCTCAATAAATGGACATAAGTATTGGGACAGCTGCTCGTTCGCTGTTTCTCCTGAAATCAAGGATATTTAAGAGTTGATCCTGCTTTTGTTGGAGGAACTGAACTCCACAATTTTCTACTAGATTGTGGAGGAGCATTGCTGTGAGGATTTGGTTGCATCCAGTGGCAAGAGCGTTAGTGAGGTCAGGGTGTTGGGATGACTGATGACCACCCCACCTCATCATCCCCAACTCGCCAAAGTACTGGATGGAGCTCCACCAGAGAACACAGCTCTTCCACAGCTCCTCAATGCTGGGGGGCTTTATACCCCTCTAGCCCACGCCTGGCATTAGGCAGCATATTTATGTGCTCCAGAGAGTCCTATTCTATTGGCAGTACGTCTCTACAGGGGCTATACTTGCACATCTGTATCAGCGACATGCAGCGACGTGCAACCTGAACGTGAAGTAGCCCCTTGCATTCACTAGAAGGGGTGTCCACAAACATTTGGACATGTAGTGCCCTCTCAGTGCAGTTTGAGGGCAGCACCGAATGTCCAGAGGGGCCAGGGCCACAGAGACATGCTGAAGGAGGAGGTGGAGGATCACCGGGTGGACTATTAATAGCCCAGCAGTTGCTGATGGCCTTCATCCTGTTGAGAGATGTTGTGTATTTGATTCACGTGGCTGAAAATGTAATTAAATCAAATATAATTAAATAAATAAACAATAAATAAACGCCCTCACAACACCGGTCAGTGGTGTCATCCTGTGGCGGTCCCTTTCCTCTGGCAGGCCAGGTGGGAGCAGATGAACTGCTATAGATAACAACTTCAACCCCCCTGCCTGAGCTGACCTGGAGAACACGGGTGATCTGTGATGTTTTAGACAATGACTGGAGGGTCAGAACATCTCCAGAACATCAGGTGGGTCTAGTGGGGCGTTCCCCTTGAGATGCAAGGGTCAGGTCCTACCAAACGTGCCTCAAGGAAGGCCGACTGGTGAACCGGTGACAGGGCCATGGGTGACCAAGGCTCTTATTGATGCAACAGAATACTCCAATCTGAGTGACTGCTTGTTTTCATAGGTTATTAAATACAGTGATATCTATCTTATTGAAAAAAAAAAAAAAAAAGATAAAATCTATTAATGTTAAATAATTTGTAATATATTATAAAACTAATATTAACTTACTTTAATTGTGGAGTATTAACATTCAGCAAAGCTTTCTACTTTAAATAAGTACATAGACCACTCTCCACAACACTAGGGGGCATTTTATATTCTACATACATACGTGCACACACACGCACGCACATTATATTTATATATATATATATATATATATATTTATATTTATATATATATATATATATATATATATATATATATATATATATATATATATATATAAACATTCCGTACATACATACACTCTTAAAAAAAGTAATTACATTAAAGAATGGCTAATTACAAAATAAAAATATATATTATTTTATAAAACAACAAAAAAAATATTTCAAAAATTATTTAAATAATAATAAAAAAATAATTGAAAAGACACTGCGTCCAGAAGACAGACCACGCCACACTAGCAGTACTTTTACCAACTTTATTGAGAAAACAAAAATGAACAGCTAGTGGAGCTATTAGTTGACCGGTCATCCATCAAAGAGCTTCCAATCATTTATTCAGTGCAACAAGCGAACAGTGTGGAGGAAGACAGATCAACTAATAGCTCCTCATTCTATAAACAACAGGGGGGGGAGTGGAGAGAGGGGGGGGGGGGGTGATGGGAACAGGACAAAACAGCCAGGAAATAAGGAGTAATGAAATAAAGGTTCTTAAGTGGACACGTGTGTTTGCTTAACACTGTTTTCTCAGCAGACCACCCATTCACGGTTATGTTCCTAACAACATGCATAAAATACATCTGATATTCTGGAGAACTGCTGATGTAATCATGGGACGACTTCTGCCCCGGGACAGTCGGTCATAAGCAGGAGGATTATAGTTCACAGACTGGATCACTGCTATTGTAAAAGCTTATAAAAAAAACTTGTGAAGGCCAACCGGCGCCAGATCGTTCACAGAGGACCATCATTTCAGCTGTCCGTTTATTTATTTATTTATTCACATATATATTTATGTATATATTTTTTGTAATAGCACCTCCAGTATGTGGCGTGAGTTAGAAGCTGTTGATACTCTTATTTATTTGCTTTATGTCTTTCATTATTATTATTTGTATTTTTTAACACCTCGATACAAAGTGGCCGGGGGTCCTTGACTTTTACACATGCTTCGTAGTTCAGACCCGAGGGCGTTTTAGAAAAGATGGACAGAACGTGATCTCGCCGTCACGGCTCCTCGTTCGCAGCGCGGGACGTTTTACAAGGGACAGAAAACAGCCGAACAAAAGAACCGATTTGGTCGGTGGAGGGGTGGGGGTGGAAGTGATGGTGGTGGTGGTAGTGGGGAGGGGGGGTGGAGGGGAGGTGCCAAATCGTTGAGAAGGCGGGGAAAAGGGGAGACGGGGTTACTGAACGGTTTTCCAGCTTTAATGCAGATTTGTTGGGGTGAGAATTCTTCAGGTATCACATGGCGTACTTCTGAGTCCATTCCCGAGCTATTCTGTTGTACCTGAGAGAGAGAGAGAGAGAGAGAGAGAGAGAGAGAGAGAGAGAGAGAGAGAGAGAGAGAGAGAGAGCGAGAGAGAGAGAGAGAGAGAGGGTTATAGGGATGGAGAGAGAGAGAGAGAGCGAGAGAGAGAGAGAGAGAGAGAGAGAGAGCGAGAGAGAGAGAGAGCGAGAGAGAGAGAGAGAGAGAGGGTTATAGGGATGGAGAGAGATAGCGAACAGTGATCAATGAATAGAGAATAACAGAGATAAAGACAGAGAGCAACAGATAAATCATAAAAAAACAAAATATAACAGTGGTGGAGAGAGCAATAGATAAAGACAGAGAGAGAGAGAAAGAGAGAGGTAGAGAAAGCAATAGATAATGATGGAGAGAGAGAGAGAGAGAGAGAGAGAGAGGGAGAGGGAGGGAGGGATAGAGAGAGCAATAGATAAAGATGGAGAGAGAGAGAGAGGGAGGGAGGGAGAGAGAGAGTGTGAGGGAGGGAGTGTGAGGGATGGAGAGAGGTAGAGAGAGCAATAGATAAAGATGGAGAGAGGTAGAGAGCAATAGATAAAGATGGAGAGAGGTAGAGAGAGCAATAGATAAAGATGGAGAGAGAGAAAGAGAGAGAGGGAGGGAGAGAGAGAGTATGAGGGAGGGAGTGTGAGGGAGGGAGTGTGAGGGAGGGAGGGATGGAGAGAGCAATAGATAAAGATGGAGGGAGAGAGAGAGTGTGAGGGAGGGAGAGAGAGAGTGTGAGGGAGGGAGTGTGAGGGATGGAGAGAGGTAGAGAGAGCAATAGATAAAGATGGAGAGAGGTAGAGAGAGCAATAGATAAAGATGGAGAGAGGTAGAGAGAGCAATAGATAAAGATGGAGAGAGATAGAGAGAGCAATAGATAAAGATGGAGAGAGAGAGATAGTTTTAGAGGTAGAGAGAGCAATACAAGACAGAGACAGAGAGAGAGAGAGAGAGAGAGAGAGAGCGCAATAGATAAAGATGGAGAGAGAGAGAGAGAGAGAGAGAGAGAGAGAGAGAGAGCGCAATAGATAAAGATGGAGAGAGAGAATAAATACATAAAAAACAGAACAGAGGAAAGAAACATTTGAGGCGAGAGAGTGAGCGAGCGAGCAAGGGAGAGAGAGAGACTGATTAACAGTGGTGCTGAGGATTGCTAATGTAACGGCAGTGTCGCATGCTGGGCGAGCGAGCACTGCTCTGCCAACTGTGCCCGAGCCAACACACAAACACAAACACACACACACACAAAAACACACACTGCAAACTCATCAAGGTCAAAGCCGAAAACATTCTCGCTCGGTTTTACACACCATCACCATCTCTGCTAATGCTGAAACACCATCGGCATCACCATCTAGTAACACACATCCCGTCTTACACACACCAGCACTTCCCACAATGCCTGGCCTTACCCCCTACAGCGTGGCATACTTCTCGGTCCACTCTCTGGCCAGTCTGCTATACCTGAGGGAAGGGAAAGTGGTCCGGCTCATCAGCGAGACCCCTCACGGTCCTCGGCTCACTCATCGCAGCAAGTGGCGTTTCCCAAAACACTGCAAGGTGCACGTCTAATAAAGGCATTCAGCTACTGAAGCTGCACCCACTGCTGACACAGATGTGCAAATGCACACACAGCTTGTCTAGTCCCTGTAGAGAAGTTCTGCCAATAGAACAGGACTCTCTGGAGCAGAGCAACCTGATGAACTTATTGGCACCATGCTGTCTAATGTCCTGAGCAAGCAAGGCCAATGCTTGTGAGTGCACTGAATGCAATCAAATCCTCTCAGCAATGCTGCTCCAAAATCTACTAGAAAGTCCTCTTCTCTGGACAGTAGAGACAGTTACTCCAACAAAAGCAGGATCAACTCTTTTTAATACAGGTATGAGCAGGTGTCCCAATACTTTTGTCCATATAGAGTATTACACATTAACAACATAACGTTGCTCTCCATATTGAGAATCTGGCAGTTGTTCTTTATACTGCATCAGAATTTCATGTTGAACGGACCAATAGAAACGCTCCAAAATGACCTGGAATAAAACCGGACGTCCTTTAAAAGTTCAAATGTTCGCGTGACGGCGAGGATACTTACTTTTCATTGTCTGTTTTATATATGCGAGCTATCTCTGGCACTAGCGGGTCATCTGGGTTGGGGTCACATAACAGAGAGCAGATGGACAAGAGAACTGCAAGGAAAAAAAAACACAGACGGTCACTTTTCACAGCAACGTCCGAAGCACCTTCAAACCCACAAATCACGCAAGACAAGAAGTCTTACCTTTAGAAATCGTTAATGCTGGTGACCACTGCGATCTTAGAATATCCAAACAGATGCTGCCATTACTGTTAATATTTGGGTGATAGATTCTTGTGGTGAACGCAACCTGCAGAGAAAGGGGGGGGGGGGGGGGGGGGTAATGGGCTGTTACTGCTCCAGCCTGAATTAAGAGCTATAAATCCACGCAAACTCCAAACAAGCATACTCTAATGAAATGCAGCGTCGCAGAGGCTCATATGAATTTAATACTGTAAGGCTGGGACTTGGATTTCATATAGGTTTATTGTAGGCTTTTAAAAATATAAATAAATAAAAATAAATAAATATATCGATCAATCAGGTTTTCCACACTATTCTTCACTATTCTCAATACATCATAATAAGAACTTTATTAAAAAGAAAAAAAAAATTATTGCATTGATATGTATTTATTGATCATGCCAGGGGGAGTTATAAATGGATGGGTTGGCAAATAAAATAAAATAAATGAATAAATAATTAATAAATAATGAAATAAATGAAATAAAATGAAATTAGCATCAGTTCGGGCTTAAAATGAGATACCCAGTCCATTAAAATACAACTCTGGATCTCTACTGGTTTTCTGTACCAGAGTTCCAGGTATTAAGGGATTTTAAGTATCTCAGTTTGGCAAAAATTCAATCCTCAATTCAATAAAAAAAAAAAATCAATACTTGGATACACTGATATGTAAATAAGCTAGCCGCAGCTCGACGCTGTATTTTGCATTTGAATTTGAATTTTGGACTAACAAATTAAAAGAAAAAAAAAAACTGAAATATTATAATAATAACAACAACAGACATGACAATTATTTGTAATCATTAAATCAAAATGTTGAATATTTTTAGTGTTTAATCCAATAAATATCTGGTTTTAAGACAATGACTTTTACTGTTGCCTTAGTATTTAGTATTAGCGTTAGAGTCACTCTGCACTTGCTACTGTTATCAAAATCAAACGCCTCTAATCTCACAACCCTGACTAATAAGTCACAAAACAAAGAAATAAATTAATAAATTATATATGTAAAGAAATGCTTTAAATTCTGGAAAAGTGGTGAAGTTTTCCTTTCATGTCCTTTTAAAAGGCAGACACGTACCTTAGGAGGTTTGAAAGGGTAGTCTGTAGGAAAATGTATGGTCAAGAAAAACACGCCCCCTTGATATGGACTGTCGTTCTGCAAAAAACACACAAATATGATGAGAAAGGTCAACACGCCAACGCCGGACACGCTAATGCCGGACACGCCGACACAGGCGCATTCATTCACATATGAAAATGATAAACACACTTCCGGCGTGGGGAAGCTGGGAGGTTTGCATACTTACAGGTCCCATAATTGTAGCCTGCCAATGAAACACTGCAGGAGAGAGAGAGAGAGAGAGAGAGGAAGAGGGAGAGAGAGAGAGGGAGAGAGAGAGAGAGAGAGAGAGAGAGATCAGTACTAGGGTAATACTGCTGTAATATGATGATCACACACCCTGTCTGCAGCACACAACTACATTCAGTATAAATTTCTTAATTTACAGGCAGTTCTTGACCTCAAACGACCTTCAAAATTACGTTTACATTTCTTTCATTTAACAAACGAAGATGATTTTTTATCCTTTCTTAACATTCCTCTTACAAACACACACTCAGAACTGTCGACATTCTTAAAACAATTTTCATAAAACAATATATTTTAACGCTGAAGGTGAGCCTCCAAAATGATTGATGAATATTTCGAAATACTAGAATTCATGTTCAACACAAGGTAAATGCTGCTTTCTGACCGTCAGTTTCCACTCTTATCAGGGACTGAATTACCAAAGAAATAAACACTTAATAAATACTACATCGCCAAATACTACATTTGCTGTGGTCGGAAAGGATACTTTGACTCTGAACTGCCCTCTAGTGGATGTATTGAGTCACATCCAAGGCCGTGGGTATGTGGGCAGTGACGGTTCCACTGTTTCAGACGGATGCCTTCATTTCCGTACATTAAGGGAGTAGAAATTAGCCTTAAGTGGGTGTCTTAAGATCCTTCATATGTTTAAGATAAGCTTTTATAAATCCTGGCCCAGGTATGGTCGCCCCCCACCCCCCTCCGGGGGTCAATTGACTTGCAATTATGACCCTATTTTTCCATCGGATGCCAGCATCAATCTCCTGCGACACCCCGATGCGATGCGCTGAACACTGACCGCATTAGAGCCACATCACAACGAGGTCTGATCGCAAAGCGCCCACCTCAGGAGCGGGACACCATGGCATCAGCACCAGGCAGCGGCCCATATTTACAGTTAAGGTGGACGCTGCCGGAGTGCAGGACTGAGTCAATCGGGAATAATGGAAAAGCCACTCACAGTCGTCCCCCACTGGTCCTGCAGAACACTGTGCTGGAGGGTCCCGGCCCAGATCAGTCAGCTCCTGCACAGAGAAACACAGACAGCTGGTCAAAATGAGGGTCATACCTGCATCCCAATGATGATGATGATGATGATGATGATGATGGTGAGGAAAAAGTTAAAAGCTTCGCCTTCTTGAACATATTTGGGCATCTGGACGTTTGATGGACGTTCATGTGATCAACACTGAGAGATGGAGGTCATCTAACTAAACACCTCACACACCTGAAGACATGTAATTTTCCTGTAAGGAGAAGCAAGTAACAAATCACATAGGGACAGCGTGCTGGGTTCCAATCTCACTGGTTAAGGGTTCGATGCCCGAGTTTGCCAAGCTGCCACTGTTGGGCCCTCAAGCTGACCCTGTGCTCGGACCTTGGCTACTCTACAGGTCAGGGGTGCCAACTCCCTTTGTTGCGGGCCAGTCTCTCCATTTCAGCAGGGCAAAGCAGGGCCCTCCAGGGCTGGAGTGTACCCCCCTGCTATTGGTCCATAGGTGCGTAGATACTGGCCTTCATCTGAAATCAAGGGTATTAAACATCATGGGAAAGGTAACAGCCTCTACTCTTCTGGGAAGGGTACTCTTCATACTGGGGGGTTAACTGCATTCAGCCAGACAAGAGCATCAATGAGGTCATTTGCTGATGCTGGATGATTAGATCTGGCACTCCAGCTCATCCCAAAGGTATTGGACGAAGCTCCATCACACCAGAGAACTGCACAAATGTATGGACAAAAGTATTGGGACACCTACTCATTTGCTGTGTCTTCTTAAATCAAAGGCATTAAATGAGTGTGTCCTGCCTTTGTTGGAGTAACTTTCTCTACTGTACTGGATGGAGCACTACCACCACCACCACCACCAACATCATTCCAGTGAACACAGCAGCTCCACTGCTCCACAGCTCAATGCTGGGGGGCTTTACACCCCTCTATAGCCCACGCCTGGCATTATTAGACAGCATGGTACCAATAGGTTCACGTTTATCCACTTCACGAGCACTAGACAAGTCGTGCATCAGCACTGGTTGCAACTTTAACGTGTTAATTAGAAGTGACGTCTACAAACTTTTGGACAAGCAGTGTAGCTAGCTGGCTGGGCTTCGTGCTGGTCTTAATGGGAGCTCCAAATAAACCAACATCCTAAACCTGAATCCACAGGGAGTCCTCCTCCCTTCCTTTGACGTGAACAGAAGAAAATGACGACAGTAGCCACTGCTCAGCACCTGACACGGTGACCTCAGGCTCATGTGCACCCTTTCTATGGTCAATGCTTCCCTATAGGGATTGCACAAGCTGCGTCAGGGGTAACTGCCTGCCATGGTCAGCAATGGACGGACCTTAAAGGCACTGAATTGATTCATTAGAAGAGGCGTAATGACACCGGACTCTCTGCATCAGCAGAGATGGGTTTCAAACTTCCAGGGCAACTTCAAACAGAATGGCGGCAAGTGTGTGCGTGTGTGTGTGTGTGTGTGTGTGTGTGTGTGTGTGTAAGGTACAAATGTGTGGGTATCTGCAGCACTTCTGAGAACCACAGTCATTTCTGAGAAAATAAGCTGAAGACAGGGTGACACCCTTCGCTAGCATTCTTTCGCTTGGTGGGTGTGTGTGTGTGTGTGTGTGTGTGTTTCGAAAAAAGAGAAAGTGGCAGGAAGACGTTGTCTGTGGTTGAAACAGCAAAACAAATTGAGCTTCTTTGGAAGCACCGTGTCAGAGACGTCGCCGGCCCAGGCAGGGGTCAAACTGCGGCGGCTCAGAGTGCCTCCGAAACATCAGGCGGGTCTAAGGTGGGGTGTTCCCGGTATCCAGTGGTGAGTACCTACCAAAAGTGCTCCAAGGAAGGACGACTCAAAGCCTCACTGATGCTCACAGACAGAGGCCTCACCTTACAGGACTTGCTGCCAACATCTGAAGATGCTCAGATACCACAGGACACCTTCAGATTCACTATATGTCCAAATGTTTGTGGACACCCCTTTCAGCACCCATTGCTGACAAAGTAGGGAAAAGCCAATAGGTAGTACTGCCGAAGAACAGGACTTTCTGGAGCAGATAAGCATGAACCTATTGGCACCGTACTGCCTAATAATGCCAGGCGTGGGATAGTAGAGGGGTCTGAAGCCCCCCAACAGCATTGAGCAGCGGAGCAGTGGAGGAACTGTGTTCTCTGGAATGATGGTGGAGCTCTTCCTCCAACAAAAGCAGGATACATACTTTTCCAATAGCTTTGAAACAATGAACGAGCGGGTGTCCCAATATTTTTGTCCAAAAAGACCAGTGTAGATCCCCCCCCCCCAGTCAAGGTCCTCCACAGACGCATTGAGGCACATGTAACGTTGCTGCTTTGAAGATACCAAGTGTTTGGGATGTGGGAAGAACCCTAAGGAACCCAGACAAAAGGGACTAACACACCAAACACCCCACAGAAAGCTTACAGACCGGAGCAAGGGTCAAACTCACAACCCCAGACCCCTGGAGCCCTAAACCCACCTACTGCAGTGAAATGAATAAATGCAAATGTTTTAGTGCAGTAGCGCTCAACATCACCTAAACGTTCTGCTCGTCTGGAGCCCGATAAACACATCAGCACATCTCCGCTTCACACAACAGCTATATCTAAACATCACACGCCCCTAACAATCAATAAGAGCATGCCACGTATACAGCACACTAATATAGGACAGCAGTAACAGCAGCAGCTATTTTTACACCTGCACATTTCCAAACGGGTCCAAGTCAGCACTTGAGAAAGCAACATGAACTTGTGCAATGACAGGGTTGCATTCCCTGTGCCGGATTCCATCTACAGGCTAGTCCAAGACACTCCGAGGCTGTGCTCACATTACAAGCCTCGAATTGGGGCTCAGGTCTGATCTTTTTGCCTAGTGGGTAGTCCTGAATCCGGAACAGGAGTTATGAAACTGTGGATTCCCCCCACCCCCTGGACTCCACAAGACTGAATCTGAAGATTGAAGGGGTCCTCAAGTTGTAGGGGCCTCAGTCAGTGAGTCTTGGGTGCTTCCATGACCTTTGGTAGGTACTGACCCACTGCATACTAGGAACACCCTACAAGACCGGCCTGATGTTCTGGAGACGTCCTGACCCTCCAGCTGTGTAGAACATCACAGTTTGGTTCCCAACCCTTCAAGAACAGACTGTTCACTTGCTGCCTAATGCACATCCCATATCTGTCCAAATGGACAGCCCTTCTAACGTCTTCAAATTGCGCACATTGCTGACACAGATGTGCAAATGCACACACACAGCTTGTCTAGTTCCTGTAGGGAGGTATCACCCAATAGAACAGGACTCTCTGGAGCAGATAAACATCATGACCCTATTGGCACCATGTCTAATGGGATAAAGCCCCCCAGCATTGAGCTGTGGAGCAGTGGAATGATGGTGGTGGTGGTGGCGGTGGTGCTTCACTCAGCACTTTTGGGAGGAGTTTGGGATGTTGAGGTGAGCTGGTGTTCAATCATCCAACATCTTAACCTCACTAATAACTAATAACCAAATCCTCACAGCAATGAGCTCCACTAAATCCAGTCGAAGGCCTTCTTCTCTGGACAGTAGAGACAGCGACTCCAGGACCAACTCTTTTGAAGAGTATGCAATACTTTTGTCCATATCCCTTTCAATGTTTTTCCTACGTATGGAGCAGGGAACCGTTTGAGATTCAGCCTGTATAAGTAGCAGCAAAAGCCACAGGTCCGGATCACGTCAAGGGCGACTGTGCCACTTCAACCTGCTAATGTGAACACAGCCGAAGCCTTGGTGAAGAACATCGTGTTTGGCTGGGCCTGAGCAAACAACAAAAGGCTGTGAAACGATTATCTAAACATCTTTAATGAATTCCGATGTAAAGGGGGAAAACAGAGCTCCCGCCAAGTTCAACAATGAGCCGATTGTGCAACATCTCGCATTCTTCACACTCCAGCACAGACGTCCTGGAAAGCCTGCTCCGAGAGCAGTCCTCCTCGGCTCCAGTCTTTCAGACGATGTCAGACGTCCTTCTGTTTTGATGCTCCTGATGAGCCGTTGTACCTCTAAGGCGTAAACTCTGACCCTATTAAAGGGCTCACATGGGCAAAAACAGCAGCCAAGCTGCTCAAGAACAATCAAAGCACCAGAACCTGTAAAATATTTCCACGCTGCAGACTCGAACCCGTCCTGCTACCTTCTGAGAACGCTCCTCACTGCTGCAGCCTGGGATCACTGACCATTAATAGGGCCTACTGGATGCCAGAGGGTGTTCTGCTAGAGCACAGCGGTAAAAACAAAGGATTGGGACCGAAGTATTGCCATTATACACACTCAGTGGTCTACAGCAGCCAAACAACAGGGAACTCCACTCATACTTCCATATTTATAAATAAATCCATATTCCAGCGTGTTGCCTTTTAGAGCCAGACGTCTGGTTTTACTGACAACTACTGCAAAAATATGGACTATAATGGAGCATTTCCCCCCAAAAACCCTCTCTGAGTGACCGTATATGCATTTATTTATATATAAATGAATATATATATATATATATATATATATATATATATATATATATATATATATATACACTCATATTTATGAATCAATGCACATACAGTCATTCAGAGTGGATTTTGGGGGAATGCTCTATTATAGTCCAGGTCGTCAATAAAACCAGACGTCTGAACAGCTCACTGGCTCTAACGGGACACTCAAACTTGTTGGCTATAAAAGACTATTCAACACACTCGGGACAAGGTGGAGGGTGCTGAAAGACCAAATATCTCAACACCAAATAACTCAAACAACAGTAGTCTGTTCAGTTGCTCTCAAATATTACCATCATCCAGCCACATTACACTCCACAGGTGAGCGTCGGTTCGAGTGGCCATTAAAGTGGCTACAGGTCCCAATATAGCCACTGGTACCAATCACCACCATTGCAAGGGAGTCCACCAAGGACCAAAACACTTGGAAGGACTTCGTTGACATGTCAATATCTGAACCGTGCGGACGATTGGAAAAACCGGTGGAGTCCCTGACCCACGTTACGGGCCAGGCTGTTTAGGAAACATCAGCTGTAAAAGCAGATCCCCCAAAGGACCTAGATCAGCTTTCTTTAACAGACGGAAAGGAGGAGGAGGAGGAGGGGGGTGAGGATCATTCGTTCCTAAGGTCAGGGAAGTAGCCCATGCCTGCCGGCCTGCCGGTTACCTCTGAAGCCTGCTAATGAAATAATTTAGACATTATAGGAACACATATTGGTTTAATATCCTGTTAATAACAATATAAATAGGAATTTATCATTGTTATCATTGTGTAACGACAATTCTAAACATCTACCAGCTTATTTAGATCTAATTACACTAGAAGTGCATAAACACTGAGTCCTCGGATGTACTGATGTGGGAACAGAGAGGGTCACAGAGAGCTCAGCAGACTGAGGGCCATTCATTCTTATGGGCAGAGAGGAGTCCATTCAACATCCCCGGCCTGACCGTCACTTCTGAGGCCTGCTAGATGTTAGACACCCAGCTAATAAGTAGACAGGACTTCTAGATAAATCTGAAATATCGCTTTATTAAATATTGGTCCAACAATAATAATAATAATAACAACAACATAAATGTAGGACTGTCTCCCAAACGTACAGACAGCTGGTATTAGTAGCCTACCCTCACTAGCTGACCATCCATCTATCTACACAACCATAATGGCACAAACCCTCTTCCCTGTAATACAGTTTAGACCTGAAATATGCTTGATTTATTTACTTATTAATTTATTTATGTCAATTACAACAACTTTAAACAATTACCAGCGTATTTAAATGGACATTTACGATAAATATACTGTATATTTTGCTATAGATTTAAGCTACAGTGCTGTCTCTCGCCTGCTAAAGGAATAAAACGTGTTAAATGAGCTTTTTAAGCTTAAAAAGTTAATAAAATAAAAATGAAAGCAGTTAAATGTGGACTTTTTCAGCACAATACAGCTCGCCGTTATTCGTGAAAACAAGCTATGCTAGCTATGCTAGCTGGCTGGCTAACTCGCGAGCTCCTGCCACCGTTAGCTTTAGCTTTAGCTTGAGAGCCACTGCCAGCAGACGGAGTCAGGGCTGCCCTGCAAATCCTCATTAAATTTAATTACCTTGTGAATTCGTTTCAACGCCATTCCGAGTCCGTGTCGTTACCGATGAATCGGGGAGGGGAGTTCGCCGGAGAGCTGCGCTGCTGTGCCGGCTAGCCTAGCCTCTCGCTCGCTAGCCAAGCAATGCGGACAGACAGACAGTTACGCTAAGCTAAGCTAAGCGACCAGCCCGAGCGCGGATTCCAGGGAAGGCACGCCGAAAACAGTCGAGTCGGGGCGGCGGGTTAACCATAAAGAGGCGCTCCTAATGAACCGTGTTGCACCGTTTGCTGGGGGGTAGATCTACGCTGCTCATCAAGAAACCGAAAGTTGGCAGGTCTGTCTGTTCAGCCCACCAGCCGGGAGAGAGAGAGAGAGAGAGAGAGAGAGAGAGTGTGTGTGTGTGTGTGTGTGTGAGTGTGTGTGAGAGTGTGTGTGTGTGTGTGAGTGTGTGTGTGTATCCCTTCTCTCCACAAAATGTCTCCTCTTGGCGGAGCTACACACACCCAGACCCACACCACCTTCTAACAGCAGGAGGAATGAAGTGCGTTAGTGCGGGTTTGTGTGGAAATATGCTAATATTAATTATATATATATAAATTATATAATATGTTATTATTATTATTATTATTGTTAAATATGCAGAACTGCCCAATCACTGCATACAAACCACCTGTAGTACCATAGCAACTGCACATAAAGCATTTGGAACACCATAGCAACCACTTTGGATACCATACCAACCACTGATATATATAATAAGCATAGCATCTGTCTAATCACTGCATTAAAGTCACCTGCAGTACCATAGCAACCACCTTGGATGCCACAGCACCTGGTTATCAACAGTAAAGCATCTGTCTAATCACTGCATTAAACAAACCACCTGTAGTACCATAGCAACTGTTTAAAAACAGCACATAAAGCATTTGGAACACCATAGCAACCACTTTGGATACCATACCAACCACTGATATATATAATATGCATAGCATCTGTCTAATCACTGCATTAAAGTCACCTGCAGTACCATAGCAACCACCTTGGATGCCACAGCACCTGGTTATCAACAGTAAAGCAACTGCCTAGCCACTGCATACAGACCACCTGTAGTACCATAGAAGCTGTTGAGAAACAGCACAGAAACCATTTGGACACCATAGCAACTGCTTGGAAACAGCATATCAACCATTTGGAACAGCACAGAACCACAATGGACACCATAGCACCTGGTTATCAACAGTAAAGCAACTGCCTAACCACTGCAAAGAACCCACCTGGAGTACCATAGCAACTGCTTAGAAACAGCATATGAACCACTTGCAACAGCGCAGCAACAACACAGCCCTGCATTGTAATCACCTAGCAAACCCATAGCAGCCCCCTGCAACACCTCAGCAACTGGTTAGCAACATTCTACAAAATACTCACAATTTGCATAGCAACTGTCTTGCAACATTACAGGAACCAGGGGACAGCTGGGACAGCTTAGCAACATCTATCCAACAGCATAGCAACCACTTTGAACATCACAGCAGCTTTCCAGTCTGCTCTCATTCCGTCTTTCATGTCCTTAGGAAATGCACTGGCAGAGCTGACTAGCTCAGGGATCCACATGGCTACCAGATCAGCAGATTCTAGGAGAGGACGTATTCGGTAAAGTATTTGGACGCAGCCAAATACGCACTGACCCTGATACACACAGAGTTCACACACATCTGCGTTTACTCACACATTCCAGATCATTTCAGTTCTACATTTAATGTTTAAAACCTGTCCATCGCTGCCAGCAGAGCCTTATGCTCTGTGTAGCCCATGCAGATCACTGGCTGCCCTCAAGGCTGCAGATCTCAGCAGTGGTCTCCAATAAATAAATAAATAAACAAACAAACAAACAAATAAATAAATAAATAAATAAACACACTAAAAAGACGTACTGACTGCAATGTTCATTGTTGGTCTCAGTTCGTCTTAAATCATACAGACATAATAAAATGATGCTGTAAGGATCTGTTAAACATAAACATATGGTTCAGGCCACGCCCACTTCCAGTTCAAATTCGATGACAGATATTTTGAGCACTAAACACATACAGTCTTAAAAAACAAAAGGTGCACCAGCCGTGCCTCAGAGCTTTTTAAAGTCCTTCACCTGGTCTCTAGTCAAACATGGTTCTTCTTGGAACCAAAAGTGGTTCTTCTAGGGCAGCTCTCAAAGAAACACCTGCAGCACCTTTGATTTCAGTGGTGAGAGAATGGCACTGTGTTACACCCCCAGACGAATTAGCATGTAGTGTTTTTTTCAGTTTCGTTTACTGAAAAGTTGACGCTCCCATGCTTTCACTTTTGATTTTAGGTCAAGAGGATTTCATTTCAAGGATATTCTGGATTGTTTCTATTGGTCCAATCATCAAGGCCCTGTATAGCCTCTCCGTTGTCAACAGCGTAGGCCATTGGTTGTTGTAAGTTGTAATATAATATTTAGTTTTTCTTTAATAAGAGCTGAAATATTCAGTCTGTAAAGTAAAGTCTGCTCTGGACACCGTCAGAGGTCAGTGCATCCTGGGTTCAGGATCTACCGACCCTGGAGAGAGCAAGGCCGAACTTCGAACCAGTGATCCTCTGGCCATAACAGTGACAGCTCCTTATTCTGCTGGACCACTCGAAACATTCACAAACATTCGTTTGGTCATCTTCTGTGGTCCATAGCAACAGCTAGCCAAGCTAAAGTACAGCTTCCAAACATGGTGGAGGTAGTTTCAAAGACTGTGCTTGTAACTTGTAAAGACCCCCAAAGTAAACGGCGAGATCCAACCCCAGCTGATGTTTTGGATCCAGGTGGATCAGAAATGTACTGTAGATGTGATGGTTGGTCAGGAGCGTACTGTAGATGTGATGGTGGGTCAGTCAGGAGTGTACTGTAGATGTGATGGTTGGTCAGGAGCGTACTGTAGATGTGATGGTGGGTCAGGAGTGTACTGTAGAGGTGATGGTGGGTCAGGAGCGTACTGTAGATGTGATGGTGGGTCAGGAGCATACTGTAGATGTGATGGTTGGTCAGGAGCGTGCTGTAGATGTGATGGTGGGTCAGGAGTGTACTGTAGATGTGATGGTGGGTCAGGCTTGTACTGTAGATGTGATGGTGGGTCAGGAGTGTACTGTAGATGTGATGGTGGGTCAGGCTTGTACTGTAGATGTGATGGTTGGTCAGGAGCATGCTGTAGATGTGATGGGGTCAGGAGTGTACTGTAGATGTGATGGTGGGTCAGGAGTGTACTGTAGATGTGATGGTTGGTCCGATGTGTACTATAGATGTGATGGTGGGTCAGTCAGGAGTGTACTGTAGATGTGATGGTGGGTCAGTCAGGAGTGTACTGTAGATGTGATGGTTGGTCAGGAGCGTGCTGTAGATGTGATGGGGTCAGGAGTGTACTGTAGATGTGATGGTGGGTCAGGAGTGTACTGTAAATGTGATGGTGGGTCAGGAGTGTACTGTAGATGTGATGGTGGGTCAGTCAGGAGTGTACTGTAGATGTGATGGTGGGTCAGTCAGGAGTGTACTATAGATGTGATGGTGGGTCAGTCAGGAGTGTACTGTAGATATGATGGTGGGTCAGGAGTGTACTGTAGATGTGATGGTGGGTCAGGAGTGTATTGTAGATGTGATGGTGGGTCAGTCAGGAGTGTACTGTAGATGTGATGGTGAGTCAGGAGTGTACTGTAGATGTGATGGTGGGTCAGGAGTGTACTGTAGATGTGATGGTCAGTCAGGAGCGTGCTGTAGATGTGATGGGGTCAGGAGTGTACTGTAGATGTGATGGTGGGTCAGGAGTGTACTGTAGATGTGATGGTGGGTCAGGAGTATACTGTAGATGTGATGGTGGGTCAGTCAGGAGTGTACTGTAGATGTGATGGTGGGTCAGTCAGGAGTGTACTGTAGATGTGATGGTGGGTCAGGAGTGTACTGTAGATGTGATGGTGGGTCAGGAGTGTACTGTAGATGTGATGGTGGGTCAGGAGTGTATTGTAGATGTGATGGTGGGTCAGGAGTGTATTGTAGATGTGATGGTGGGTCAGTCAGGAGTGTACTGTAGATGTGATGGTGAGTCAGGAGTGTACTGTAGATGTGATGGTGGGTCAGGAGTGTACTGTAGATGTGATGGTCAGTCAGGAGCGTGCTGTAGATGTGATGGGGTCAGGAGTGTATTGTAGATCCCTGGACAGTAGACACAGTTACTCCTTGCTTTCAGAAGAAACAGGTTATCCCAATACTTTTGTCCATATACTGCACTCATAATATGGGCGAGTGTTGCTGAGTAACATGCCAGTGGTGAGTGACAAGTCGTCACATGATTTACATGAAGAGGCAACATCGGTTTCATTCTTCGCTGTCCAATAGGAAGGTCAGGGCGGGATCACAGATCACTGGCAATCACTTCACACTGAAGGTGTTAACACATCTGCTGGAAGCTCTGAGAGACGAAGAAGAACAGCAGCAATAGACTTCAGCCATGAGGTTGTATCTTCTTCTCCTGACCTCTGGGATCATCACCGGTAAGCTGTGAATCAGCTGCTTCACTGCAGCCTTTACGGCCCTGGAACGGTAAAGGAATGATGGGAATTGTGGGAAATTGTCCTGTGCTAACCGTACTTTCTGAAACAGGTCTGTGTGAGGGAGGCAGATTCGATTTTTTAACCTTTCCAGTGAAAGAAGTAGAAGGTAAGAGATCGTGGATCATATCACGCCTCCCATGTCTGGGTTTCATGTTTGCATACCTGTATTGACCTTCCCAGCATTTGGCTGAAGTTCTTGAGCTCGCTCTTTGAGCAACCACTGTTGGTTCCTTAAAGAACCCCTATTGTAACAGAGGTGTAATGGAAATGGTGAGGAACCTATGAAAGATCTAAAGAACCTTCACTTGCCCAAAAACTCCTGTTGGTGTAGGGTGGTGGGCTTGTCCAGTCAGGGAATCGAACCCATATCTGCCAGTATATGGCAGTTGCAATCAACCCTTACATTCCAAATTTCACGAGGAACCTGAGGAACCCTTTCATTTTCATTATGTTTTAACTGGAATCCAAACAAAGAGAAACCAATCAAAGCAGGAACCTGAGAAGCTCTATTTACACCAACCAGCCAGAACATTAAAACCACCTGCCTAAAATTGTTTAAGTCCCCAATCTGCTGCCAAACCAGCTCTGATCGGTCGAGGCATGTCCTCCAGAAGACAAAGTGTCTCAGATTCTTGGCTCAGGGTGGCTCAGCGGTCTAATGTGCTACCACTATAGCCCAGGGGGGTCGGGAGTTGTGCCATCAGCAGCCTGAGTCAGAGAGGGCACAACTGGCTGTGCTCTCTCCGGGTGGGTAGGTGGCGCTCTCTCTCCTCATCACTCTAAAAGCCATGATGTCCGGCACCGTTGTCTGTTGGCTGGTGTGGTGGTACTATGGTTCCGGTGGCGTGACACATCCTATCCCCCCGACTGTTCCGTTGTTTAAAATTGAGCATGTGATTAATTGCCCATCTTTACGTGGCTGTTGTACTTATATGCCAGATTAAAAATTATCTAAAGATATTTACTGATCATTACTGAAATTTTTAACCAGTAGCATGCTAGCTAATATAATCGAAGGCGTTCAGCTCGACTGGCTAATTAGTAGCATGATAGCTAATACAGTCGAGTTGTTGGGTAACGAGTTGCATCCTAGCTACGTCGGCTGGCTAACTAGTAGCATGCTAGCTAATACAGTCGAGGGGCTAGCTAATGAGTTGCATGCTAGCTACATCCGCTGGCTAACTAGTAGCATGCTAGCTAATACAATCAAAGGGCAATCAGCTTGATTGGCTAAGTAGTAGCACGATAGCTAGTAAAGTTGAGGGGCTGCTAACCAGTTGCATGCTAGCTACATCGGCTGGCTAACTAGCAGCATGCTAGCTAATACAATCAAAGGGAGTTTAACTCGACTGGCTAACTAGTAGCATGATAGCTAAAACAACTGAAGGGTGATCAGCTCGACTGGCTAACTAGTAGCATGCTAGCTAATACAACCGAAGGGCGATCAGCTCGACTGGCTAACTAGTAGCATGGTAGCTAATACAACTGAAGGGTGATCAGCTCGACTGGCTAACTAGTAGCATGGTAGCTAATACAACTGAAGGGTGATCAGCTCGACTGGCTAACTAGTAGCATGATGGCTAATACAACCGAAGGGCGATCAGCTCGACTGGCTAACTAGTAGCATGATGGCTAATACAACCGAAGGGCGATCAGCTCGACTGGCTAACTAGTAGCATGGTAGCTAATACAACTGAAGGGTGATCAGCTCGACTGGCTAACTAGTAGCATGATGGCTAATACAACCGAAGGGCGATCAGCTCGACTGGCTAACTAGTAGCATGATAGCTAATACAACCGAAGGGCGATCAGCTCGACTGGCTAACTAGTAGCATGATGGCTAATACAACCGAAGGGCGATCAGCTCGACTGGCTAACTAGTAGCATGATGGCTAATACAACCGAAGGGCGATCAGCTCGACTGGCTAACTAGTAGCATGGTAGCTAATACAACCGAAGGGCGATCAGCTCGACTGGCTAACTAGTAGCATGATGGCTAATACAACCGAAGGGTGATCAGCTCGACTGGCTAACTAGTAGCATGATGGCTAATACAACCGAAGGGCGATCAGCTCGACTGGCTAACTAGTAGCATGATGGCTAATACAACCGAAGGGCGATCAGCTCGACTGGCTAACTAGTAGCATGGTAGCTAATACAACTGAAGGGTGATCAGCTCGACTGGCTAACTAGTAGCATGATGGCTAATACAACCGAAGGGCGATCAGCTCGACTGGCTAACTAGTAGCATGATGGCTAATACAACCGAAGGGCGATCAGCTCGACTGGCTAACTAGTAGCATGGTAGCTAATACAACTGAAGGGTGATCAGCTCGACTGGCTAACTAGTAGCATGATGGCTAATACAACCGAAGGGCGATCAGCTCGACTGGCTAACTAGTAGCATGATGGCTAATACAACCGAAGGGCGATCAGCTCGACTGGCTAACTAGTAGCATGGTAGCTAATACAACTGAAGGGCGATCAGCTCGACTGGCTAACTAGTAGCATGATAGCTAATACAACCGAAGGGTGATCAGCTCGACTGGCTAACTAGTAGCATGATAGCTAATACAACTGAAGGGCGATCAGCTCGACTGGCTAACTAGTAGCATGATGGCTAATACAACTGAAGGGTGATCAGCTCGACTGGCTAACTAGTAGCATGGTAGCTAATACAACTGAAGGGCGATCAGCTCGACTGGCTAACTAGTAGCATGATAGCTAATACAACTGAAGGGCGATCAGCTCGACTGGCTAACTAGTAGCATGATAGCTAATACAACCGAAGGGTGATCTGCTCGACTGGCTAACTAGTAGCACCAGCTCCTTCTGTAAGATGACATCAGAGGGGATACGATGTGTCCGGGGGGGACAGGATGTGTCTCGACAGCGGCAGGTAAATGTAAATACCCTGAAATGATGAGTTTATTGATCTGCTTTCCCCAGAATGTTTCCAGAAAAGAGCGGAGGTAGCGTTCGACACGTTCTGCTTCGGCGACGGTAAGAACCCTCCAACAACATCTCATTATTAATAGCAATAGATTTCCCAAAACCTCCACAGTCACACTCGCTGTCTCTGTCCCAGACTGCGCCGCTTCAAGGACGATCGACATTATAGTTCCCTGCCTCAAGCTGGGATATGATCTCCTCTACGAGAACTCCAGTAGGTTCCTGGCTGTTCAGCGATCAGTCATACGGTCTGTATGTATGTACACGTATAAACCATGGTTGGAATCAGCAGCCGGAGTCAGAGGGAGCACAGTGGGCCTTGCTCTCTCAGGGGTGATGGGGTTGATGGCACTTCCTCCTCCCCGCATCACTCCCAGTGTGGTGTTGGTCTGTTAGCTGCTGTATCGGAGCGATGCTGGGAAAAAAAGAGGCGGAGACTCACCCCCTAGTGTTGGGGGCATTGCTAGTGATGGGGGGAGGTCACGTGTCCAATTTTTCACAGTTGACTCTTATTGATCTGAAATTTTGGAAGATTTTTGGACGAACCATCACTTTAATAGCTGATCCTACAGCTGTGGTCAGAAGTTTACAGACACTTACCATGGTTGCCAGCATGGCCGTAAAGGTCATGGCAATATTGGGCATCCTCACTGTTTTCTTTGAACTGTTCTTTATCTGGGGAAGGAAGTAGTGTATGAGTTACAACAATTTAAAGTAAACGGACAAAAGTATTGGGACACCTGCTGATTCAGAGTTTCTTCTGAAATCAAAGGGATTGAAAAAAGAGTCGATCCTGCTTTTGTTGCAGCTGTCTCTGCTATCCAGGGAAGAAGAAGGCTTTTCTACTAGATTATGGAGGAGCATTGCTGTGAGGATTTGATTGCATTTAGCGACAAGAGTGTCCATCAGTGAGGTCAGGAGGTTTGGAGGATTGATCACCATCCCAACCTCGTCATCCTCAACTCCCCAAATCATCCCAAAAAAAGTACCGGATGGAGCTCCTCCACCATCATTCCAGAGAGCACAGTTCTTCCACTGCTCCACAGCTCCTCAATGCTGGGGGGCTTTATACCCCTCTAGCCCACGCCAGCAAGTCCTATTCTATTGGCAGTCCTTCTCCATAGTCCTACAGGGACTAGATAAGCTGTGTAGGTGTGTGTCTGTGCAGCTGAATGCATTCATTAGAAGGGGTGTCCACACACTTTTGGACATGTAGTGAAAAGAACGGTTCTGAGACCTCAGTGACGGCCCGATGCTGAGTGACCACAGCTGCGGACACTCGGCAGGGTGGTGCTGGCGTCCCCTGCAGTCTTCTCATTGCTTTTCTCCTTTCTGATTCAGCTTACGACCTGAAGGGGGACCGGGATGTCTATGGTAAGTTCACGAAGCTCACAGATTTAACCATAGATGACCGCAGATGAGGTCAGATCGCTTACTCTCACTCTCCTTTCTCTCTCAGAGACAGCCTACTGTGCAATCGACGCATGTGCTGAAGGAATCAGAAGCAGCCAAGGCTCAGGTATATCTGTCTGTCCCTGTCTACGACATCCCATGTTAACATTGTTAAACATCTGGACCATCTTCGTGTGGGCTGGCCACTCTGCCGTAAAGCCCGGATTGGTGGAGTGCTGCAGTGCTGCGCTTACCAGGGCCCTGATTCTCCCCCTGATAACTTAGTTTGGTGGGACGTTGGGCTTTAGGAGAGTCCTGGTTTCTCCAAACTTCTCCTGTTTATGAATTATGGTCACTGCGCTCTTGCGGACGTTCAGTGCAGATCTGTGCCTCCACATAGTCCTGTCTCTGAGCTCCACAGGCGGCCCTTTTTTTGCAGGTGGGCTCCAATTCTCCAACTCAAAGATGATCAGGAGAAATGGGAGGCCCCCAAAGCGTCTGAATACTTATGTCCAAGCGAATTTTTATGTGTACATGGCCTATATTAGGGCTAGAGTCTGAGTGCAGTAGGGCTAGAGTCTGAGTACAGTAGGGCTAGAGTCCCAGGTCCAGTAACTCCTCTGCGCTGAGCATTGCTCTTTTTTTTTTTTTAGGAGTGTTCAGGTTCTTCCAGGATTGCCTGAATGGAGTGAAGTCCTGCGTAAAG
>NC_132889.1:1927911-1930411 GCF_030463535.1 Salminus brasiliensis | reverse complement strand
AAATTAGCTTCTCCTAATAAGGGCAAAGCCCCGCCCCCTTCCCCAGGCCGCCGGTCCGTGCAGCAGCGCTGGGACGGTGAGAGGGAGGGAGGGAGGGAGGGTCTCTCTCGCGCTCTCTCTCTCTCTTCACCCAATCCCTCGTTTTCCCCGGGGAGCACGAGCAGCACCCCCCCGCCGCCCCTCCACACCCACCTCTGCTCCATCCATCCCTCCCTCTCGGTCGGTAATCACTTCATTCCTCTCCTTTTTTTGAAGCGCGCGCTCCGTTTCATCCCCTCTCTTTCGTCCCGCGATCCCGCGTGCGCTCAAGCTCCCGCCTCGCTCTCTCTCTCTCTCTCTCTCTCTCTCTCTCTCCTCCTCCTCCTCCTCCTCCTCCTCCTCCTCCTGCTGCTGCTCCATCTGCCTTCTTCTTCTCCTTCTTCTTCTTCTCCTCACCATCCTCTCCCTCTCTATCTCTCTCTCTCCCTCTCCCTCTCTCTCTCTCTCCGCGCGCGCCACGAGCTCGAGCCGCTCTCCTCCTTGATCCCGGCTGATCCCGCTGTTGTTTGTTTGTTTGTTGTTTTCTCCTCCTCCTCCTCCTTTGAGATGCTGCTCCTTCTTCTTCTCCGCGCGCGCGCTCTTAACCGGAGACCCCCGGTTAATCTTTACGCGCGAGACTGCATTTTTTGTGGACTCATTTTTTGGACTCTAACCCTAAGAAGAGACCCACTGGGATACCCCCGCTACACACACACACACACACACACACACACACATATACACGCCCCCCCCCAACGGTGCACGCGCTCGGCTCTGATAATTACCCCCCCTCCTGCACTTTTTAGCGCGCTTTTACGCACCAGAGGGAAGAAGAAGAAGACCTGACACTAATCTGCTGCTTTTGTTGTTCGCTTGTTTGTTTGTTTGTCCTCTTTGCTGGACTCTTTTTTTGGCGTCCGAGAGCGCGAGAGGGAGGATTACGCTCTGCACGCGCGCGCACGCACGCAAGCACGCACGCACTCTTTCCTCGCACGCACGCAACGCAGGAACGCAAGCAGGAACGCAGGAACGCAAGCAGTAACGCGCGCGCATGTTCTCCCTCCAGGACGGGCTCCCGCGGGGGGCGCTCACCATGAAGGAAGAGCCGCTGGCCAGCGGCATGACGCCCGTGCGCTCGTGGATGCCAGAGCGCGGGGATCCTGGACGCCAACACGGCGGCCGCAGAGGTAACACAGTACCGTCGCGTGCTCTTCTCTTAACGGGAGGGTGCCTTGTGTGGGGGGTCTGATTGCAGTGCACGTGTTTTATGAATGCATGAACTTGTGCAATAAAGTATCTAGAACACGTTCACTAAAGAGGTTCCTCAAGGGATCTCGAGATAGAGACCGTGACAACTCAAGCAAACATCTGAGCGCCTCGGTGGTCCTTTAGCCTTCTGTCCATGGAGGGGGAACTTCTTGCATTTGGTTCTTTAGAGAACCTTTTACAAATGGGTTCCACTGTGGGTTCCACTATTGCCATAGAACACATCTTCAGTACTTTTATACTGCACAAGTGCATGATGTAGTACATACATACAGACAGACAGGCAGTGCATGTATAACCTACAATATGTAGGTGGGGTTTATAGGGTATATATGGCAGGTGGGGGTTATGTAGTAGTAGTATATGTGGCTGGTAGGTTTCTAGTATATACGTGATATATACTATATAGGGTATATGTGGTTAGTAGGAGGTTTATAGGGTGTATGTGATAGGCCAGGGGTATATAGGTATATAGGGTAGGTAGGTGGTATATAGGTTTATGTTGTGGGTAGGTTTTTTTTTAGGATATATGTAGTAGATAGTGGGTATACAGGGTATAATATATAATATATGTGGTTATTAGGAGGTTTATAGGGTGTATGTGATAGGTCAGGGGTATATAGGGTATATAGGTTTATGTTGTGGGTAGGTTTTTTTTTAGGATATATGTGGTAGATAGTGGGTATGCAGGGTATATGTGATTGGTTAATGGTATATATGCTATATGTGGTAGATAGTGGGTATGCAAGGTATAATATATAATACATGTGGTTATTAGGAGGTGTATAGGGTGTATGTGATAGGTCAGGGGTATATAGGGTATGTGGTAGGTATGAGGTTTATAGAGTATATATGACAGTTAGGTTATGTCACGGGTATATATGGTATATGGGGTAGGTAGGGTGTTTTTTAGGATATATGTGGTAGATAGTGGGTATATAGGGTATATATAGGGTATGTGTGTTTAGTAGGAGGTTTATAGGGTGTATGTGATAGGTCAGGGGTATATAGGGTATGTGGTAGGTATGAGGTTTATAGGGTATATATGACAGTCACGGGAAGGGGGTATATATGGGGTAGGTAGGTGGTATATACGGTTTATGGATTTATATATATATGGTGGATACTTGGCAGGTAGGGGGTATATAGGTTATATGCGGCTAGGAATTACATGTGTATATACGTAGGTGGCATATGTAGGTTTGGGTTGAGTAGG